>NW_028243309.1:0-193979 GCF_964263255.1 Lissotriton vulgaris | reverse complement strand
AGGTAGCTGAGGAAATAGAAATTCTACGTGGCCAGTGTGCCCCCTACATGCACCCTATGACTGTACATATACCCCATGTATGTCCATGTCATCATGCATTTCCCTTCCCATGCCTGTAATAATAATGCCTCTGCATTTCCGTCCAATGTTAGCATGTCAGTTATCAGGCCTCCATGAATGAAACGTTAATTCTGCACTAAGGCCTATGTTGCCAATGCATTTACATGGTACACGTTTTAATGTCGAGATGAAATTGTTTTCGTGGCTCAGTCGAGCCAGGCCCCGAATTCAGGCTCCATGCCTCTTGACATTCTGAAAGCTGCAGTTTAGTTATGCATCCCTGACCTCTCACATACTTCCTGCTCAGCCGAGAGGTGCCCAGACTGGCCTGCCAAAGACAGTATTTTGCCTACAGTTATCTGCCCCGCTCCACAGAAGTACATTCCTGTCTAATGAAAAGGATAAACATATTCCGCCAGCAGAAGATAGGGCCTAGCCTTTTTGTCTCCATTCAAGTGATTTACAGAACCCGAATCCATAGAAGGCCCATGGCCCCACGCAATGCACGAAGAAATATATGCACACACTAGCATTTAGTGATGAGCAGCCTTTGCTCGAGCGACCTTTACTTCAGACAATACATCCTCCAAGCTCAAGATATTAGATAATGCCAGAGGTACAGGTCGTCCTGACATCCAAGACTTCCCTACTAGTGAGGAAATATAAATTTTATGGTCAAGTAATGTTCCCTAGCGTGTACCCCACCGTCTCCATGTACCAGCCTAAAGTGCATGTAACTTCCCTCCTGTGCCAGCTATGAAGACGCAAATACATTTGCGTCCAACGTTAACATGTCCTCTTTCAGATCCGCCATGAATGGATCGATAATTCAGTTCCTAAGTATGCCTTGCCAACGTCTTTTTGTGAAGTACTTTACACGTTTTTCAGCTCTGGCAAAGTAGGCCCCGAATTCTGCCATCGAGCCTTTTCTTGTTTTCTGACTCTGAAAGCCTCAGCCCAGGCAGTCTGTGTATCCGTGAACTCTGCCTTACTCCCTGTGCGGCCCATGGCGCTTAGCTCAGCCTGCTGCCTGCCAAGACTGTATTCAACCTTCGAAGTTATCTGTTCCGCTCCTCGAAAATGCATTCCTGCCTACTAGTTTAAGTAAACATTCCCCCAGCTGCAGGGCGAAGGGCCCGGCCTCGTTGTCTTTATGCAAGTAATTCATAGCCTCTGTTTCCATGGAAGGCCCATGCCCCCGCATCTCATGCAGACACTCAGGCGCTTATACACGCACTCACAGTCAGTATAGAGTAGCTTCTGCCCCAGAGACCTTTCCCTCTAGATAGTATGGTTCCCAAACATCAGATATCAGATATGATAGAAGTACGAGTTGATCTGACATGCCAGACTGCTGTCTCTTTCCGCCAGTGTAAATGTCAAGTTCCCTGCACCCGTCTGTTTCACGTCAATCATACGTCATGCAGCTGCGCGCGCATCCATGCCTCTGATTTCTGCTGACATTACAAGATTCTGCTTTGTTGCCACCTACTTGTGACGTTTCTAGCACACACCTCTGTATCCACGCCCAGTTCACGCCTTCTAACTACGTATTGCTAACACGTGGATGCTGTTATCATGCTGTTATCTTGTTTCTCTCAGCTGTTACGCCTCTTGCATTGGTGTCTATAATGTAACTCAAGTATATAAGCTATGTATTGTCAATAAAATATTGCTCTATCCCTTCCTGAACCCCTGTGGTTGCAGGAACATGATATAAAGACTTGTCCACCCCTTCCAAAGACAGTATCGAACCTAGTGACTTTAAAGTTCCGAAACAAGAGACAACTCCCCAAGAGGAGTATAAATTAAAACTCCGATCTAGCAAGTCAGACAGTTTAATTGTTTAAGTCCTCCCCTAGGTGAATCGGTTAAATAGTTCCTGACATGTATCCCCTAGATCGAGATAGAGAGAGAGAGAAACAACTCAAGAAACACGCATATTGTAAATCACTACGTAGTCACTGTATAGTGACATTATTGATTATGTTTTTTCTAAGTCTTCTGATTATTGTTGCAAGTATACTGCTTTCTATATATTATCCTATTTTCAAGCGTGAACAATCTGCTAATAATGTCACTGCTGAACATTCTTTTAGTAAATTACCTCCCCATGAATTATCTTACAGACTTGCGCTGCGCAACAACACATTCATTAGTATGTTACATCACTCCCATCAGACTAACAATGCTACAAACTGTTGGATATGTGGCCGACTCCCTCCCTATCAGAAATACAAGGGAGTTCTGCCCCTCTTCCCGTACCCGTTCACTCACAATGGCTCCTGTGGAGCATGGTTTAGAATAATAAATACCGTAGATCCTGATATTGCTGTTTTTAAAGGGAGCTGGGTTTGGGGAAACTTGAACTTAGTTCTGCTTAAAGCCTGTTATCCTGACAAGAAGGGACTTCCCATTAGAATAGGAACTGATCTAGAAAATGAAGTATATGGATTAGGTAATTATACAATTAACCTTATGATTCTCACTGTTGAATCCGAAACTGCACCAGTTCTCTCTGCTATGTCAGTACTACCAGTCACTGGTGAATTATGTGTCAGTAAGAAAGGTTCCGTACACTTAGGTCATAGTAAATGTATTACCGTGGTCGAATTCAGTGATCAAGGCAAATCTTCTTTCAAAGCTACCCGTCATTCCTACTTTGTTTGTGGTCATACCGCATACATACGTTTACCTCCAGATTGGGATGGTACCTGTTACATTGCATTCCTTCTGCCACCTGTTTTCCTAGCTCCTCCTGACTATCACAGAAATACAAATCTAGTAAAGAATAGACTCCGAAGAGATCTCCCGATTGTCGACTATACCGAAACGGCATGGGAGCAATACACAGATTTCAATAAAGGTTTCTTTTTCTTCACAGGCCCCGTCCAAAATAGTAAACTGATTCGCAGATTAACTAGAACACTTGAAGCAGTAGTGAATGAAACTGCCTCCGCCCTAGGTAACTTAACAGAGGAGCAGTCCGCTATGCGGATTGTTGTTCTTCAGAATCGTCTTGTTATTGACGTCATCTTGGCAGACAGAGGCGGAGCTTGTAAGGTCATCGGGTCAAGTTGCTGCATTTTCATTCCAGAAAACGCGCCAACAGTATATCAAGCTATTACACGTCTTCATAAAATTGCAAATCTGATACATCAGAATCCAGGCACCTGGACTTGGTCCGGTTGGTTCTGGACAACGTTAACCGCTTGGGGATGGAAGCTCCTATCCTTCCTGGGCATTGCCCTTGCTATAGTATTCAGTTGCTGCCTGTGCCTACAGTGTGGGCCAGCGATTTGTGGCCTGTGCGTCACTTCATGTATTGAACATTCCAGTTTTCACTTAAAACGCGAAAAGAAGAAAGATGAGCAAATGATGTTACAAGAACAGACCGATCGGTTTATGAGAATCGATATATCATGAAGGGTCCGTAGGGAACAAGGAGGGAATGAGGAAATATAAATTTTATGGTCAAGTAATGTTCCCTAGCGTGTACCCCACCGTCTCCATGTACCAGCCTAAAGTGCATGTAACTTCCCTCCTGTGCCAGCTATGAAGACGCAAATACATTTGCGTCCAACGTTAACATGTCCTCTTTCAGATCCGCCATGAATGGATCAATAATTCAGTTCCTAAGTATGCCTTGCCAACGTCTTTTTGTGAAGTACTTTACACGTTTTTCAGCTCTGGCAAAGTAGGCCCCGAATTCTGCCATCGAGCCTTTTCTTGTTTTCTGACTCTGAAAGCCTCAGCCCAGGCAGTCTGTGTATCCGTGAACTCTGCCTTACTCCCTGTGCGGCCCATGGCGCTTAGCTCAGCCTGCTGCCTGCCAAGACTGTATTCAACCTTCGAAGTTATCTGTTCCGCTCCTCGAAAATGCATTCCTGCCTACTAGTTTAAGTAAACATTCCCCCAGCTGCAGGGCGAAGGGCCCGGCCTCGTTGTCTTTATGCAAGTAATTCATAGCCTCTGTTTCCATGGAAGGCCCATGCCCCCGCATCTCATGCAGACACTCAGGCGCTTATACACGCACTCACAGTCAGTATAGAGTAGCTTCTGCCCCAGAGACCTTTCCCTCTAGATAGTATGGTTCCCAAACATCAGATATCAGATATGATAGAAGTACGAGTTGATCTGACATGCCAGACTTCTGTCTCTTTCCGCCAGTGTAAATGTCAAGTTCCCTGCACCCGTCTGTTTCACGTCAATCATACGTCATGCAGCTGCGCCCGCATCCATGCCTCTGATTTCTGCTGACATTACAAGATTCTGCTTTGTTGCCACCTACTTGTGACGTTTCTAGCACACACCTCTGTATCCACGCCCAGTTCACGCCTTCTAACTACGTATTGCTAACACGTGGATGCTGTTATCATGCTGTTATCTTGTTTCTCTCAGCTGTTACGCCTCTTGCATTGGTGTCTATAATGTAACTCAAGTATATAAGCTATGTATTGTCAATAAAATATTGCTCTATCCCTTCCTGAACCCCTGTGGTTGCAGGAACATGATATCCAGTTCTAGAACGATTCCTTTTTAAGGAATAAAACCCCTAAGAACTCTAACACCACGGACTCTGTTTTTTTCTTTCCGATTGAGTTATTATTGATTAAGTACTTACCTGCATAGAAATTAAGACGGTAAATTAAATATTTACCACATTATTTTGGCGCCCGAACAGGGACCCCTCCCCCACCCCACGCGCCGGTTGGTGCGTTGCAAGCTCTGTCCCCTGCCATCAGTTAGACGGAAACTACGCGTACTGGCAGGATTTCCTGTATCTCCCTCTGGCCCACGGAGGTGACGAAGACTGCGATCAGCACCCAGACGAGGCGGTGAGGAGTGCGGAGGATCCCGACCAGAGCCTAGCCGAAAGAAGCAAGGTCCGAGGTGTCAAGAGGCCCACCAGTTTTCCGAAGTATCCACGTGTCGAGTCGAGTCCAGTCGAGTCGAGTACAGTCCGAGTCCAGTCCGAGTCCAGTCCGGTCCAGTCCAGTCGAGTTTTCCGAGGCCTTCCGATTTCCGTGCTTCCCGGTGAGTACCATTGCTGGGTCGTATCAAGACGGGTTTGGGTACACAAACACGGTCTGCACTGTTTTAGGCAGTGTATCTGTACTGTTTAGCAGTATATCCGTTATTTTCAAGTTTCTGCACTGTTTTTAGGCAGTGTATCTGTACTGTTTAGCAGTACATCAGTTATCGGGGGTAGAGATATATGTCTTAAATGTTTTTCATGTGATTAATGTCGTGGTATGAGTGTGACTGTTTTTTTTATGTGCATTATTGTGTTTTTGTGTAACTAGCTGTATTCAGAATTAAATAGCAAGGATTGAGCATTCAGTATTAAGTAAACAAGATGCCGTTTTTCAACAAGTTAAAGCAGATAGGAACTAGGAAAGGGATACTAGAAGAAGAAATTCCGATCCCCCCTAGGGACACTCCTGGAAATTTTATGTACCACAAGCATGGCTTAGGCGCCATATTGTATCTAGATTTATGGGCCGATTATACTAAGCATCTAGACGAGAGACACAGATGGCCTGTTACAGGAACATGGGATGCCGAGTGCATCATGAAGGTAGAAGAAGCACTATGGAAAAAGAAAGCCAGACAATCTCAGAAAGACGCCATAGAATTTTGGCGTAAAGAATCACATAAGCGTGCTGAAAAAGCACTCCGTAAAGAAGACAGACTTAAAGAATCAGCTAAGGCCCAAGAAAACTAATTAGTTAATGAAGGAATCCGAGTAAAAACAGAACAAGTAGACCGTGCACGAAATAATCTCGTAAATGGTATGTATCTAGTGGCCGAGGGTTCGCCTGAGGCCATTTCAGAAATACCGAAAAATCTGCCGCCACCACTGGTTCCAACTAAAGTAAATCATAGAACTACTAAAGACATATTTCTGAATTCCTATCTAGAGGATGTAGCACCCGCTTACACCAATCCACGTGTCCGCGTCCCGCCTATTGACGGTGACGGAGATGGCAACCTGCTTCCAGACCAGAAC
Source organism: Lissotriton vulgaris (assembly GCF_964263255.1). Classification (NCBI taxonomy): domain Eukaryota; kingdom Metazoa; phylum Chordata; class Amphibia; order Caudata; family Salamandridae; genus Lissotriton; species Lissotriton vulgaris. The sequence goes on along the minus strand of NW_028243309.1, from coordinate 187,906 downwards.
CCACCGTTACTGCAATCAGGTTATCCCGTCCGACAGCCTGTCATCCCCCCACCTCCACCACTTCCTGCACCTAAGATTGATATACCGAAACCGCTTCTACCTGATCCTACTAAGAGACAAGTTCAAGTATACATACAGACTCCACAGAGAGATAATGTCCAAGTTTCCGCCTCAGGAGGTGCGACAGGGGGTTTCCAGACCCCGCCACCAACACACAGATTACAGCTTAGGGATATGCAGAACTCTTTTACGTTCCAATCACCCCGTCTCGACATACTCAAAGAACCGCTTCCAGTTTGCAGATACGATCCAGTACCCGGTAAAGACGATAGAATGTTGATAGCATCACTACGATTGCGACAAGCTACAGATTACCTAATATTATTCCCAGGAATGAAAGAGCACCTAGATAGAATATATCATTTTGTCCAGACTGGGGAAGACCCTGACAGTATTAAGGAGGCCATGGCACATCAGAAAGTTGACACTCAAGCACATATATTACGTTTTTTCATAAATTGTCTAATAAGAGAACGAGACAGGCCTGAGACAGATCAGGATGAAATGGAAGCACTAAATAAGTGGGGTAAAAATATATCCGAAGGAAAACATTACAAAGGGGGTTGCATAGCCAGTATGTACAAGATAATAAGGAAAAAAGTAATAGAAATACATGAAAGAGAAAAAGAGAAAGCCTCCTCCGAGGAGGAGGAAGAACCTGAAGAACCAGAAAAAACTACAGATACGATAGCGTATGTAGGTAAGGGAACTTATCTTAAGAAAGGTATCCATCCAGAAAGCAAGAGAGTTTTTCTCTCTGGCATATCAAAACCGAATTCTCCTGAACATCAGTTCCAAGACACTGATAAAATGCTTCGAGAACGAATGGGGTACCACGTACTCAATTCTATGGATGAACAAGAACTAGCCCGGTCAGCAGTATTATGGGCTGACAATCCTAATATATATAATGATGACACAGTAGCACAGACATTTCTGAACCTATCTCCAGACGAACAGAAATTAGCAGGTGTATACATGATTCAGCACCTACTCACGTTATACAGAAACCAACATTCTGATCCAGGTCCCTTACCCGATACATTAGAAGCACTACTCATGGATAGATGGAGAGGTCTGAGTACCAAGTTAATACAAATAATTCTAGAACAACGACACAGATATAATACCTTTTTAGGTTCACAATATGTTTCCGCCCCGCCTCCAGAAAGAAAAATGTATCATATGGAACGTCTACATGGTATTGAAAGTCAGAACCCTTTACGAGAAGTACATCCAGTTATGGGTACCGATAATCATCTGAAACGTGTGTATGTACACACACCTCTGACCAAGTTAGAATTATTGGAAATGAAAAAGCTAGTACCCTGCCATGATAAAGACCCTGCAGGTTTTCACAGAGAACTTAAAGACATGTTACTGATGGGGGATTACACATATGAAGATATCATGAAAATGTTAAAGGTACTGCTGCCCACGGGCATCTACGAGAAACTCAAGGAAAAAGAATGGGAGGTGGGAGACAAAAAGATTGTATGGGCAGAAATAGAAGACGAGGAAGAAAAAGGTACCCCAGGGCTAGGCCTTGGGGAGAAAACTAAAGCATTACCAGGTTTAATAGTACAAGTTCTGCCAAGATTACTGACAACTAGAAAGGAAGACTGGGATGCAATCTCAGCCTGTAAACAGAAACCAGATGAAGATACTAGTGACTTCTATTCAAGATTCGAGAAATGTTTCATTATTAATAGTGGTCTTAAACCAAGTAGCGAGTCGTACCCGCACCTTTTTGTATCAAAGTTAGTAGAAAATTCCCTGATAGCAGTTAAAAACCGTGTATACAAGGTCGAGAGTACATGGCAAGCAAATACGCCATCACAGATGTTACAAATGTTACAGTACCACCAGAACAGAATTAGAGAAGAACAGGATCATGAACAGAAACGTATGAAAGACACGAAAATGAAAATGTTAGTGGCCCAGTCGGTTCCAGCCGACAGCCAAAGAAAGGGTACGGCCCAGACAGGAAATTCAGCAGCTCCCGTTAAAGGGACATGCAATTATTGCAAGAAGCCAGGTCACTATGTACATGAATGTCCAGTCCTGCAACATAATATAGCAACAGGTAAAACTAAGGAAAGACCGCATCCACCTAGACAAGACCAGGTCCAGCAACAGACTTCACAGAATGCATAGCCTACGCATGTTTCATCACATACAGCACAGACCGCAGCGGTATCACAGCCACAGCCCATTGCCGCGACTCAGCAAGTTTCACAACAAATGTATCAGTATGCCCAATCTGCTTACCCCGATTATCCCCGATACACATGAAACAGCCTAGAGAGGGAAGTTGGCTTGCCTCTTATTGAGATTCCTGTAGATCAAGAGGGTCCTTATGTACACAGTCAAGTATTGGGAAAAGACAGAAAATTTTTAATTGACACAGGGGCAAGCCGCACAACAATCAGCCATGACGAAGTCCCAGGGGCACCCCTCTCAGGCTCACAGAATGTTTCCCTTGGTTTTTCAGGACAGCCTATTGTAAATGAAGTATCAGAACCAGTTCCCCTGGCTGTGGGTCCATTATCACGTGTTACAGACCTATTACTTACGAAATCTTGTCCAGAAAATCTGTTAGGAATAAAGACATTGAAGGCTCTAGGAGCAGTGATATGTTGTTCTCCGGAAGGAGTTAGACTTTTCTTGCGTGACTTTAAGGGTCACTATGTATTACGAGAGTTTGATGTCAGATTGAGAAATGTACCAGACCACCTGTGGGCACAAGGCCCAACCGATGTAGGCTGCATGCACATTACACCATACCGTGTTACACTGAAACAAGGTGTTGTTTTACCGAGAATCAGACAATACAAGTTACCACCCGATGCTGTAGTGGCTTTACTGAAAATCATTGAAGAGCTCATAGCACAAGGAGTGGTCGTAGAGACCGACTCCAATATCTGCAATTCCCCTATCATTCCGATTCTTAAACGTACTGATCCCAATGCACCGCCAGTATATCGGCTGGTGATTGATTTACGAGAACTGAATAAATGTATCGTCCCACAGTACCCTGTGGTTCCCGACATCTCTTCCCTATTAACTGCTATTGATCCAGAAGCAACTTTCTTTACTGTAATTGACCTCAAGAACGCCTTCTTCAGTGTGCCTATTGATCCGGAGAGCCAATACCTCTTCGGATTCAGTTTAAATGGACGAAGTTTCAAATTTTCACGCGCACCTCAAGGATTCACAGAAAGCCCCAGCATCTATAGTCAAGCACTGAAAAGAGAACTAGATTGTATTCAAATGCCAGTTAATACCGCTTTACTGCAATACGTCGATGATCTGCTGATCACCGCACGAAGTGAGCCCGAATGTGAGCAAGCATCACTGACAGTTTTACATTTTCTGGCCGACAAGGGACACAAGGTGTCTCCTTCGAAGCTACAATTCTGTGTTCAGCAAGTTGTGTACTTGGGTCACTTGCTGTCCAAAGTGGGGAGACAGCTCACTCCTGATCGCATTCAGTTAATTGTAAATATGCCACAACCGCAGACACAAAAGGAAGTGCGGGCCTTTATAGGCCTCACCTCGTACTGTAGACAATGGATTCCTCAGTATGCATTTCTAGCTAAACCACTCATTCAGTTGACAACACAGCAGGCAGCGACTTCGACTGTCCTTCCTTGGACTCAGGAACATACACAAGCCTTTGAAGAATTAAAGAAAGCTTTATGTCAAGCACCAGTTTTAGCGACACCATGTTACAGCAAACCTTTTACACTTTTTGTTACAGAACGTGATGGTACAGCGTTGTCTGTCCTCACTCAAGATCAAGCAGGTTCACATAAGCCTTGCGCTTATTTTTCAAGTACATTGGATTCAGTAGCCCAGGCACTCCCTGCGTGCTTGAAGTCAGTAGCAGCAACAGCATTAGCAATCAGACAGAGCGACTCAATTGTTTTAGGACATCAATTAACAGTACAAGTTCCACATTCTGTAGAGGTTCTTTTAAACAGAACCCAAACTCAACACTTGACTATAGCACGACTGACAGGTTATGAATTAACACTATTCCAGCCACACATAGAAATCAGACGCTGCAGTATTCTGAACCCCGCAACATTGTTACCTTCAATTATGACAGATCAAGTCCCGCATGATTGTATAGAGATCATTAATGCAGTAACAAAGCCCAGACGAGACTTAACCGATGTTCCATTGACAAATCCAGACCTGACACTTTATGTGGATGGTTCATGTATGAGAACAAGTACAGGAGAGTTAGTGGCCGCGTATGCCGTGACCACTGAAACCGAAGTAAAAGAAACATACCGTATTGATACACTGTCCGCTCAAGCGGCAGAGCTTATTGCTCTGACCCGAGCCTGTATACTAGCCAAAAACAGAAATGTTAACATATACACTGATTCACGTTATGCTTTTGGAGTTGTACACGACTTCGGAGTGTTATGGCAAGAACGAGGTTTCCTGACCTCTCACGGTGCCAAGATCCAGCATGGTCCCCTCATTCAAGCACTGTTAGAAGCAATACATCTGCCTTCAGGTATATCAGTCATGAAGTGTAAAGCACATACTAAAGTTACCGATTCTGTTTCCCAGGGTAACGACCTGGCAGACCAGACAGCAAAACATACAGCATTGACTCATACTCAGACAACTGACGTGACAAAGACAATAGTACCGACACATTGTATGACAGTTAGGGATCCCGCCCTAGATGTAATCGATATTCAGACACATGCTACTGCAGATGAAATAAAGAAATGGACCGAACTAGGAGGGATTCAGACAGATCAAGGTTGGATGACGAAGGGAAAATCTACATGGTTTCTCCCCGACTCTATGGTTCAAGTCATAATCAATACAGCACATAGTCCAGCACATCTAGGAGAGAAAGCGATGTTAGACAGTATACAGAATCTCTGGTATAACAAACACTTACGAGCAGCAGCAAAACAGAAAGTGCGTACTTGCATGATCTGTTGTCAGTTCAATCCAGGTAAAAGCGTCCCTGTAGAGCAAGGTGGATTTCATCCTCCCGATCACCCTTTTGAAGTCCTCCAGATGGATTATATCCAGATGGACCGTTGTTGAGGTTTTAAATATGTCCTCGTAGTTGTTTGTGCACTTTCCCGTTGGACAGAAGCATATCCAGTCCCAGATTATACTGCTCCGACCACTGCCAGGCAGTTGGTTCGAGAATTCTTCCCACGATACGGCTTGCCTCGTGTCGTGTACTCAGATAACGGACAGCCATTCTCATCCGAATTAATGAAGCAGGTTTCCTTGCTACTAGGATATCAGTGGAGATTCCATTGTGTCCGACACCCCGAAGCCGCAGGCCTTGTAGAGAGGCATAACCAGACATTAAAGACACGTCTTGCTAAAGTTTGTAAAGAAAAAGGGGTCGACTGGATAGTCGCCCTGCCAGTTGCATTGTTTTACATGAGGATGGTCGCCCACTCGCGATCAGGACTATCCCCGTATGAAGTGGTCTTTGGCAGGCCACCGAATATGTGGGGGACGCCCATACCGAAGAAAATTACCGATGTTGACTGTAATATGCTGACAGATTACCTTGCCTCCTTGATGTCTGCACTCCAATCATGTCGTTCACAAGTTGCCGCAGCCTTCCCTGACAACACTGATGTAAAGCCGCATGATGTCCGTCCCGGCGATATGGTCCTGATTAGGAACTTTGACAGGAAAAGTCCGCTGGAGCCCCGCTGGAAAGAGCCGAAGACCGTCCTTCTCACCACGAGGACCGCTGTAAAGATCGAAGGCAGAAAGGGGTGGATCCACACAAGTCATGTGAAAAAATACAATGAACTAATGCCAGGAAAAGACTTGTCCACCCCTTCCAAAGACTGTATCGAACCTAGTGACTTTAAAGTTCCGAAACAAGAGACAACTCCCCAAGAGGAGTATAAATTAAAACTCCGATCTAGCAAGTCAGACAGTTTAATTGTTTAAGTCCTCCCCTAGGTGAATCGGTTAAATAGTTCCTGACATGTATCCCCTAGATCGAGATAGAGAGAGAGAGAAACAACTCAAGAAACACGCATATTGTAAATCACTACGTAGTCACTGTATAGTGACATTATTGATTATGTTTTTTCTAAGTCTTCTGATTATTGTTGCAAGTATACTGCTTTCTATATATTATCCTATTTTCAAGCGTGAACTATCTGCTTATAATGTCACTGCTGAACATTCTTTTAGTAAATTACCTCCCCATGAATTATCTTACAGACTTGCGCTGCGCAACAACACATTCATTAGTATGTTACATCACTCCCATCAGACTAACAATGCTACAAACTGTTGGATATGTGGCCGACTCCCTCCCTATCAGAAATACAAGGGAGTTCTGCCCCTCTTCCCGTACCCGTTCACTCACAATGGCTCCTGTGGAGCATGGTTTAGAATAATAAATACCGTAGATCCTGATATTGCTGTTTTTAAAGGGAGCTGGGTTTGGGGAAACTTGAACTTAGTTCTGCTTAAAGCCTGTTATCCTGACAAGAAGGGACTTCCCATTAGAATAGGAACTGATCTAGAAAATGAAGTATATGGATTAGGTAATTATACAATTAACCTTATGATTCTCACTGTTGAATCCGAAACTGCACCAGTTCTCTCTGCTATGTCAGTACTACCAGTCACTGGTGAATTATGTGTCAGTAAGAAAGGTTCCGTACACTTAGGTCATAGTAAATGTATTACCGTGGTCGAATTCAGTGATCAAGGCAAATCTTCTTTCAAAGCTACCCGTCATTCCTACTTTGTTTGTGGTCATACCGCATACATATGTTTACCTCCAGATTGGGATGGTACCTGTTACATTGCATTCCTTCTGCCACCTGTTTTCCTAGCTCCTCCTGACTATCACAGAAATACAAATCTAGTAAAGAATAGACTCCGAAGAGATCTCCCGATTGTCGACTATACCGAAACGGCATGGGAGCAATACACAGATTTCAATAAAGGTTTCTTTTTCTTCACAGGCCCCGTCCAAAATAGTAAACTGATTCGCAGATTAACTAGAACACTTGAAGCAGTAGTGAATGAAACTGCCTCCGCCCTAGGTAACTTAACAGAGGAGCAGTCCGCTATGCGGATTGTTGTTCTTCAGAATCGTCTTGTTATTGACGTCATCTTGGCAGACAGAGGCGGAGCTTGTAAGGTCATCGGGTCAAGTTGCTGCATTTTCATTCCAGAAAACGCGCCAACAGTATATCAAGCTATTACACGTCTTCATAAAATTGCAAATCTGATACATCAGAATCCAGGCACCTGGACTTGGTCCGGTTGGTTCTGGACAACGTTAACCGCTTGGGGATGGAAGCTCCTATCCTTCCTGGGCATTGCCCTTGCTATAGTATTCAGCTGCTGCCTGTGCCTACAGTGTGGGCCAGCGATTTGTGGCCTGTGCGTCACTTCATGTATTGAACATTCCAGTTTTCACTTAAAACGCGAAAAGAAGAAAGATGAGCAAATGATGTTACAAGAACAGACCGATCGGTTTATGAGAATCGATATATCATGAAGGGTCCGTAGGGAACAAGGAGGGAATGAGGAAATATAAATTTTATGGTCAAGTAATGTTCCCTAGCGTGTACCCCACCGTCTCCATGTACCAGCCTAAAGTGCATGTAACTTCCCTCCTGTGCCAGCTATGAAGACGCAAATACATTTGCGTCCAACGTTAACATGTCCTCTTTCAGATCCGCCATGAATGGATCGATAATTCAGTTCCTAAGTATGCCTTGCCAACGTCTTTTTGTGAAGTACTTTACACGTTTTTCAGCTCTGGCAAAGTAGGCCCCGAATTCTGCCATCGAGCCTTTTCTTGTTTTCTGACTCTGAAAGCCTCAGCCCAGGCAGTCTGTGTATCCGTGAACTCTGCCTTACTCCCTGTGCGGCCCATGGCGCTTAGCTCAGCCTGCTGCCTGCCAAGACTGTATTCAACCTTCGAAGTTATCTGTTCCGCTCCTCGAAAATGCATTCCTGCCTACTAGTTTAAGTAAACATTCCCCCAGCTGCAGGGCGAAGGGCCCGGCCTCGTTGTCTTTATGCAAGTAATTCATAGCCTCTGTTTCCATGGAAGGCCCATGCCCCCGCATCTCATGCAGACACTCAGGCGCTTATACACGCACTCACAGTCAGTATAGAGTAGCTTCTGCCCCAGAGACCTTTCCCTCTAGATAGTATGGTTCCCAAACATCAGATATCAGATATGATAGAAGTACGAGTTGATCTGACATGCCAGACTTCTGTCTCTTTCCGCCAGTGTAAATGTCAAGTTCCCTGCACCCGTCTGTTTCACGTCAATCATACGTCATGCAGCTGCGCGCGCATCCATGCCTCTGATTTCTGCTGACATTACAAGATTCTGCTTTGTTGCCACCTACTTGTGACGTTTCTAGCACACACCTCTGTATCCACGCCCAGTTCACGCCTTCTAACTACGTATTGCTAACACGTGGATGCTGTTATCATGCTGTTATCTTGTTTCTCTCAGCTGTTACGCCTCTTGCATTGGTGTCTATAATGTAACTCAAGTATATAAGCTATGTATTGTCAATAAAATATTGCTCTATCCCTTCCTGAACCCCTGTGGTTGCAGGAACATGATATCCAGTTCTAGAACGATTCCTTTTTAAGGAATAAAACCCCTAAGAACTCTAACACCACGGACTCTGTTTTTTTCTTTCCGATTGAGTTATTATTGATTAAGTACTTACCTGCATAGAAATTAAGACGGTAAATTAAATATTTACCACACTAGCACAAAAGTCAGCTCCCCCCCAGTTTCCCCCCAGTAACACGTCAATTCCACGTCATGACCAGTTTTGCGCGCACAAGTAGGGTAAAGGTTCCTGCTGACCATACAGACCCCCTCTATGCATCCACACCCCTATGACTCACCAAAGTGAACACCCACGTGTACGCCTCTTTCACGCCCATGTGCCCTTATCTCTCTTTTTTCACTTGCTCCGCCTGGAGTGCTCCGCCTTCTCTATCCAATTCAATGTATGTTTTAACTATATATATTGTATTCTGTGAATAAAGATCCAGATGACGATCCTTCCTGATCCCTAGTGGAGATGGAACCCGATTCTCCTTTAGCTCGGGCTATTGAATAAAGCCCTTCTGAATCGGACACCACGGACTCTGCCTCTCATTATATGCATAATCCTTATTAATGTATAGAAATTATGACTGGGTAATTGATTATTTACCACATTAATCTGGCACCCGAATAGGGACCAGTCCCCTTCCCCACGCGCCGGCGATGTAGGACCAGCCCCCTGACCCCTTCTACAGCCGTGACGGACTTCAAGTGTACACGACAGCGGGACTTCCTGCCTACTCCCTCAGGCCCACGGAGGAGACGGAGACTGCGACCAGGCATCCACACGAGGCGGTGAGGATTGCGGACCATCCCGACCAGAGCCCAAGTCGAGAGAGCAAGGTCCGAGGTATCACGAGGCCCACCTGTTCCGAGGCGCATGCGCAGCAGAAGCAGAAGCAACCGCAGCAGTAGCAGTCCAGTATCGAGTTTCCGAGGCCTTCAGTTTTGCTTCCCGGTGAGTACCGTTATTGGGAATGCATAGAGACGGGTTCATTTATTTGAGCCCGGTAAAGACGTATCTGGGTACACAGGTACTGTAGAGACGTGTCCATTTCGGTGGACGCGGTAAAGACGTGTCTCTTTACGAGACCGGTATGGTTGTACTGTTTTGCAGTGCATAAAGTAATAAGTTTTTCAGGATCGTGCCTTTTTTTTATGTACTAGTTAGGATGTATCTGTTTTTAATGTTTTAATGTTGTAGTGTGAATGGTTGTTTCCAGTCTATTCTTGTGTATATTGTGTGTTTGTTCAAGTTAGCTCCAATATGCCACTGTTTTCGAAATTACGTCAGATAGGGACCAGGAAAGGGATACTCGAAGAGGCAGTCCCCGTCCCGCCTAGAGACACTCCTGGCCATTTCATGTACCAAAAGCATGGGTTAGATGCCATACTGTTTTTAGACTTATTGGTAGATTACACGAAGGATCTGGACGAGAAATATAGATGGCCTGCCTCAGGGACATGGGATGCTGATTGCATTATGAGAGTAGAGGAAGCACTATGGAAAAAGAAAGCTAGACAGTCCCAGAAAGATGCCATTGAGTTATGGCGTAAAGAAGCGCATAGGAGAACAGAGAAAGAATTCCACAAAGCAGAGAGAAGTAAAGAAGCAGCAGAAAAAGCCAGAGAAAAAGAACTTAAGGAAGAGGGTGAACGGGCAGATAGACAAAGACATGCCCTTATGAAAGCATGTATCCCGTCCTCGCTGAAGGACTAACTAAAGTGACCCCAGAAGTACCTAGTAATTTGCCACCACCACTGATCCCGACTAAAGTACGCAGTCATAAACAGACAGCCGCGGAGGTCTTCCTTTCCTCCTATCTAGAAGAGCCCGCTCCAGATTATGCTGATGCAGGTTTTCCTCCTCCTCCTGGCAACAATCCTTTTCTCCCTCTGAACGCATCACAGGACCAGCATGTACAACTGCTTCCGTCACCGACAGTGATAGACGATTTAGGACAAGGGGCAGTGGGAGGGGGGCCCACCACAAACATACCGCAAACACCGCCACCATCACGAGCACTCCAAGAACTAGCATTACAACGAACGCCACAAAGGACAGCATCACCCCATAAACATAATGTAACAATTGCACACTGTATATACGATTCAGTACCAGGTGTGGGTCCATTGCTCATATTCTCACTACGGTTAAAACGCGTTACAGAATATTTGATCACATTACCAGGCATGAAAGACAAGTTAGACAAAATATACCATTTCATTAGAACGGGGGAGGGACCCAAGAGTATACATGAGGCTATGGCACAGCAAAAGGTGGAGGTTCAACGCGCAATTTTACGTTTTCTGATTAATTGTCTGATCAGGGAACAAGACCAGCCAGATAAAGGAGTAACTAAGGGTATGACAGAGTGGAGCGACAATATAGCTGCTTGTAAACATGATACAATGTCAAAGATAGAATGCATGTACAGGAAAATTCGTAAAGAAATTCTGAACTTACACAGGAATGAGTCAGACATACACAGGAATGAGTTAGATGCACACGGGAAAGAGTCAGACGAGATAGAGAATTCAGCATCAGATGATGACGAGCACACAACAGAGGAAGTGAGTAGAATAAATTATGTAGGCAGAGCACGACCGTTTGATAGGCCCATATGCCTCGACTACCGCAAAAAGGGACCTCCTATAAAAGAAAGATATTCCCTCGAGAATCTATTCCAAGCTACTGAGAACGCACTACAAAGACGAGTAGAGTGCGATAGACCCCACAACGTACACGAACAGGAATTAGCCCGGTCAGCAGTTCAATGGGTGTCTAATTCTAACATATATAATGGTGACGTAGTGGCTCAGACCTTTTTGAGCCTTCCCCCGGAAGAACAGCGTTTGGCTGGTATTTACATGGTTCAACATCTGATCACATTGTATGAGAGTCAACGTTCTGATCCCGGTCCCTTGTATAAATTACTGGATGATATACTCCTAGAGAGATGGATAGGCCTAGGTACTGAATTAATTAATGTCATTCTAGACCAACGACACAAGTACGTAACTTTTCTGACCACACACATGATTCCTGCCCCACACCACGACAGAAAGAGTTTACACATAGACAGACAGAACCCCCTACGAGAGGTACATCCCATCAAAAATGCAAATAATGAGCTTCAACGAGTATATGTTTACACACCCTTGACGAAATTAGAAATACTGGAAATGAAAAAGTTGCTGCCCTGCCATGATAAAGATCCGGGGGGGTTCCACCGTGAATTAAAGGACATTCTCCGCATAGGGGATTACACGTATGCTGACATCATTAAATTATTAAAAGTACTATTACCAGCAGGCATTTATGAAAAGCTTAAAGAAAAAGAATGGGAAGTGGGAGAGAAAAAGATAAATTGGACAGAATTGGAAGATGAGGATAGAACACGGCTCCCTGGTGTCGGTCTTGGGGACAAAGCTAAAGCACTACCTGAACTCTTGATACAGGTCCTGCCAAGATTATTGATTACTAAAAAAAAAGATTGGGATGCTATTTCAGCATGTAAACAGAAACCAGATGAAGATACCAGTGATTTTTATTCCAGATTCGAAAAATGCTTTACTGTTAATAGTGGCCTTAAGCCAAGTAGTGAATCGTACCCACATCTTTTTGTGAGCAAATTAGTAGAGAATTCCTTACCCCCGATCAAGAATAGAGTATTGAAGGTTGAGAGTACCTGGCAAGCAAACAGCCCTTCTTAAATGTTGCAAATGTTACAATACCACCAGAACAGAATTAGAGAGGAACAGGAACATGAAAGGAGACGCATGAAAGATACGAAAATGAAAGTGCTAGTCGCACAATCAGTACCAGCTGATGGCCATAAAAAGGGCACGGCACCTGTTAAAGGGAACTGTAATTATTGCAAGCAACCAGGTCACTATGTAAATGAATGTGCTGTTCTGAAACACAATATAGCTACAGGCAAGACAAAAGAAAGACCGCGTCCTCCTAGACAGGATAGCACGCCACAGAACACGCAACAGACAGTAGCTGTACCGCAACCAATAGCTGCCACACAACATGTCACGCAACAAATGTACCAGTACGCACAGTCAGACTATCCAGAATATCAACAGTACTCATGAAATAGCCTAGAGAGGGAGGTTGGCTTGCCCCTTATTGAGGTTCCTGTAGATCAAGAGGGTCCCTATGTACATAGTCGTGTATTGGGAAAAGACAGAAAATTTCTAATTGACACAGGGGCGAGCAGAACTACCATCAGTCATGACGAGGTTCCAGGGGCCCCCCTCTCAGGCTCACAGAATATTTCCCTGGGATTTTCAGGAAAGCCTATTGTGAACAAAGTGTCAAAGCCAGTTTCCTTAGGAGTCGGTCCATTGTCCTGTACTACAGACTTGTTGCTTACTAAGTCATGTCCAGAAAATTTGCTTGGTATAAGAACATTGAAAGAACTAGGAGCAGTAATTTGTTGTTCTCCGGAAGGAGTGAGATTGTTTTTACGTGATTTTAAAGGACATTATGTGATGAGAGATTTTGATCCCAGACTCCAGAATGTACCACAGCATTTATGGGCGCAAGGTCCGACTGATGTAGGTTGCATGCACATTACGCCACACCGTGTCACTCTCAGACAAGGAGTAGTACTGCCACGAATCCGACAATACAAGTTACCACCTGATGCCGTAGTAGCATTACTGAAAATTGTTGACGAACTCATTGCACAAGGAGTGGTAGTAGAAACTGACTCAAATGTATGTAATTCTCCTGTCATCCCTGTTCTTAAACGAACTGACCCTAATGCACCACCAGTCTACAGACTAGTGATTGATCTCCGAGAAATGAACAAGTGCATAATACCCCAGTACCCAGTGGTTCCAGACATCTCTTCATTACTGACTGCAATTGATTCCGAAGCGACGCTCTTTACTGTAATCGATCTCAAGAACGCCTTCTTCAGTGTCCCAATACATCCTGAGAGCCAGTACCTTTTCGGATTCTGTTTAAATGGACGCAGTTTTAAATTTACGAGGGCTCCTCAAGGATTCACAGAAAGTCCTAGTATTTATAGTCAAGCATTGAAAAGACAACTAGACAGTATTCATATGCCTGCTGACACCGCCCTGCTCCAATACGTGGACGATCTTTTGATTACAGCATGAACAGAACGAGACTGCGAACGTACATCACTGACAGTCTTATACTTTCTGGCAGATAAGGGGCACAAGGTGTCCCCTTCAAAGTTGCAATTCTGTGCACAGCAAGTGGTGTACCTTGGACACTTGCTGTCCAAGAGGGGTAGACAGCTGACACCAGACCGCATTCAGTTAATTGCAAATCTTCCGCAGCCCAAGACACAAAAGGAAGTACGGGCCTTCATTGGCCTCACTTCGTACTGCAGACAATGGATTCCCCAGTATGCATTTCTAGCAAAACCACTCATACAGTTAACAACACAGGAGGCAGCGTCTTCGACTGTCCTCCCTTGGACACAGGAACATACACTTGCATTTGAAGAATTGAAAAAAGCTCTATGTCAAGCACCAGTTTTAGCGACTCCATGTTACAGTAAGCCTTTTACACTTTTTTTCACTGAACGAGATGGGACAGCATTATCTGTCCTTACACAAGATCAAGCAGGAAAACACAAGCCTTGTGCTTATTTTTCTAGTACATTGGATCCAGTGGCCCAGGCTCTGCCTGCGTGCCTGAAATCAGTTACAGCAACAGCCCTAGCAATAAGACAGAGTGATTCCATAGTATTAGGACATCCCCTGACCGTACAGGTTCCACATTCAGTGGAAGTTCTTTTAAACAGGACTCAGACTCAACATCTGACTATAGCAAGACTGACAGGATATGAACTGACATTATTCCAGCCACACATAGAGATCAGACGATGCAATATACTGAACCCTGCGACACTCTTGCCCTCAAGCACAGCAGACACTGCACCACATGACTGTGTGGAAGTAATTGATACAGTAACGAAGCCAAGACAAGACTTGACAGACATTGCACTGACAGACCCAGACCTGACACTTTATGTGGATGGTTCATGCATGAGAACAAGCACAGGAGAATTAGTGGCCGCATATGCAGTGACCACTGATACTGAAGTCATAGAGACACATCGAATTGACACACTGTCAGCCCAAGCAGCAGAGCTCATTGCTCTGACACAAGCCTGCATACGAGCCAAGAACTTGAAAGTAAACATATACACAGATTCACAGTATGCCTTCGGAGTCGTTCACGACTTCGGAGTGTTATGGCAGGAGAGAGGTTTTCTGACCTCTCATGGGGCCAAAATTCAGCATGGTCCCCTCATTCAGGCTCTGTTAGATGCAATACACTTGCCTACAGCCATAGCCATTATGAAGTGCAAAGCACATACTAAAGTCACGGACACTATTTCCCAGGGTAACGACCTGGCAGATCGAACAGCTAAACTTACAGCCCAGACTCCAACAGACACGACAAAGACAGAAGTACCATCATTGTCAAACTGCATGACAGTCAGGGATCCCTCACAAGATGTACTTGACATACAGACACATGCCACGCCAGACGAAATAAAGAAATGGACTGTACAAGGAGGGGTCCAGACTGACCAGGGTTGGATGACAAAAGGCAAAGCCACATGGTTTCTTCCTGACTCCATGGTTCAAGTCATTGTAAATACAGCACATAGTCCCGCACACTTAGGAGAAAAGGCTATGCTAGACAGTTTACAGAATATCTGGTTCAACAAGCACCTGCGTGCAGCAGCAAAACAGAAAGTACGTACCTGCATGATTTGTTGCCAGTTTAATCCAGGAAAAGGCATTCCCGTGGAACAAGGTGATTTCATCCTCCTGACCACCCTTTTGAAGTCCTCCAGATGGATTATATCCAGATGGACAGATGTCGAGGATACAAATACGTCCTAGTAGTTGTATGTGCATTATCTAGATGGACAGAAGCGTACCCAGTCCCAGATTACACTGCTGTGACCACTGCCAGGCAGTTGGTTCGTGAGTTCTTTCCACGGTACGGATTGCCCCGTGTCGTGTACTCAGATAACGGTCAGCCATTCTCCTCTGAATTAATGAAACAAGTATCTCTTCTGTTAGGGTACCAGTGGAAGTTCCATTGTGTACGACACCCAGAGGCAGCAGGCCTCATCGAGAGACACAATCAGACACTTAAGACAAAATTAGCGAAAGTCTGTGCAGAAAAAGGCGTGGATTGGATGGTAGCCTTGCCGGTTGCCCTCTTTTACATGCGTATGGTAGCTCATTCCAGAACAGGATTGTCCCCGTACGAGGTGGTTTTTGGTAGACCACCGAATATGTGGGGTACGCCTATGCCAAAAAGGATTACCGATGTTGACAGTAATATGCTGTCAGATTACCTGGCTTCCTTGATGTCTGCACTCCTTTCTTGTCGTTCACAGGTTGCAGCTGCCTTCCCCGACAACACCCAAGTGAAGGAACATTCGATTGTCCCTGGGGACACAGTGTTAATACGGAACTTTGATCGTTCAAGTCCTCTCGAGCCCCGCTGGCGAGCTCCGAAGCTGGTACTTCTAACAACGAGGACTGCCATCAAGGTCGAGGGAAGGAAGGGCTGGATCCATGCCCAACACGTGAAACGATTACATGGATACGGAACAGTAAACGAAACTAAGGACTGCCCAGATACCAGTGACTCAAAGCCCCCTTTGCTAGAAAAAACTCCGCAACAGGAGTACAAATTAAAGTTACGGTCTAGTAAGTCAGACAGCGTTTAATTGTTTAAGTCCACCCTGTGGTGAATCGGTTAGACAGGTTCCTGACATGTATAAGATCGTAGACCCGAATAATAGACAGAGAGATAGGAAAGAGAAGTATTGTAAGACCTTACGCAGCAGATGTATAGTAACTCTGATCATTATGTTTCTTCTAAGTATATTGATTATATGTATAAGCTTGACGCTACAGGTTTTCTTTCCTCCTCTTGGTTCACATATACATTATTCCTTCAATGACACCGTAGAGCACACATTCAGTGATCTGCCACCTCATGAACTGTCATATCGACTAGCACTGCGCAACAATACTTTTATTCGCATGTTGCACCATTCTCATCAGACCAGCAATGTAACAAATTGTTGGGTATGTGGCCGACTCCCCCCTTATCATAAAACGAAGGGAGTTTTGCCCCTCTTTCCTTTCCTATTCTCGCACAATGGTTCGTGCGGAGCATGGTTTGCTCTAATGTCATCACAAGACAGAAAGTTCACAGATTCCCAGACTGAAGGGATTTGGGGAGACTTAAATATAGTAATGAATGAGGCATGTTTTCCAGACAAAGATGGTCTCCCCCAGAGAAAAGGAACAGATCTAGAAAATGAAGTGTACGAGCAAGGAAATGTTTCCCTTAACTTTATGATTCTGAATGTCCAGTCCGAGAAAAATACAGATTTACCGTTCATAACAGTCTTACCAGTAAAAGGTGAATTATGCGTTAGAAAGAAAGGTTCAGTGCATTTAGGACACGGTGATTGTAATATTGTAGTCGAGTTCAATGATAAAGGAAAGTCTACTTTCAAAGCTTCCCCCCATTCCTATTTTATTTGCGGTCAGACAGCCTATGTACGTCTGCCCTTAGACTGGGGTGGGACATGTTATATAGCGTTCCTACTACCACCTGTTTTTCTAGCCCCATCCCATTATCATCGAAATTCCCGACTAGTACATGTTAGAAATAAAAGGGAGACCAATTCCCCAGTTGTCGATCAGACTGAGACAGCTTTAGAGCAATATACAGATTTCAATAGAGGATTCTTTTTCTTCATAGGTCCCATCCAAAACAGTAAATTAATACGTAGGTTAACAAGAACTCTTGAAGCAGTAGTGAATGAGACTACTTCTGCCCTAGCGAACTTGACAGAGGAGCAGTCCGCGATGAGACTTGTTGTTCTTCAGAATCGCCTTGTTCTTGACGTCATCCTGGCAGATAGGGGCGGAGCTTGTAGAGTGATCGGCTCCAGTTGTTGTGTGTTTATTCCAAATAATGCGCCATCCGTATACGCAGCAATAACGAGACTCCATAAGATAGCTCACGAGATACATCAAAATCCAGGCACATGGACTTGGTCCGGTTGGCTCTGGAGTATAAAATCAGCATGGGGATGGAAGGTATTGTCGTTCCTAGGACTGATACTGCTAGTTCTATTTAGTTGCTGTCTCTGTCTGCAATGTGGCCCAGCGATTTGCGGCTTGTGCGCCACTGCCTGTATTCCCCGTCCACGTCCACGTGTACAAAAGAATAAAGATGAGCAAATGATGCTGTATGATCAGATATATGGTATTATGAATATAGATGTGTCCTGAAGGGCACAGTAGCGGACAAGGAGGGAATGAGGAAATAGAAATTCTACGTGGCCAGTGTGCCCCCTACATGCACCCTATGACTGTACATATACCCCATGTATGTCCATGTCATCATGCATTTCCCTTCCCATGCCTGTAATAAAAATGCCTCTGCATTTCCGTCCAATGTTAGCAAGTCAGTTATCAGGCCTCCATGAATGAAATGTTAATTCTGCACTAAGGCCTATGTTGCCAATGCATTTACATGGTACACGTTTTAATGTCGAGATGAAATTGTTTTCGTGGCTCAGTCGAGCCAGGCCCCGAATTCAGGCTCCATGCCTCTTGACATTCTGAAAGCTGCAGTTTAGTTATGTATCCCTGACCTCTCACATACTTCCTGCTCAGCCGAGAGGTGCCCAGCCTGGCCTGCCAAAGACAGTATTTTGCCTACAGTTATCTGCCCTGCTCCACAGAAATACATTCCTGTCTAACGAAAAGGATAAACATATTCCGCCAGCAGAAGATAGGGCCTATCCTTTTTGTCTCCATTCAAGTGATTTACAGAACCCGAATCCATAGAAGGCCCATGGCCCCACGCAATGCACGAAGAAATATATGCACACACTAGCATTTAGTGATGAGCAGCCTTTGCTCGAGCGACCTTTACTTCAGACAATACATCCTCCAAGCTCAAGATATTAGATAATGCCAGAGGTACAGGTCGTCCTGATATCCAAGACTTCCCTACTAGCACGAAAGTCAGCTCCCCCCCCAGTTTCCCCCCAGTAACACGTCAATTCCACGTCATGACCAGTTTTGCGCGCACAAGTAGGGTAAAGGTTCCTGCTGACCATACAGACCCCCTCTATGCATCCACACCCCTATGACTCACCAAAGTGAACACCCACGTGTACGCCTCTTTCACGCCCATGTGCCCTTATCTCTCTTTTTTCACTTGCCCCGCCTGGAGTGCTCCTCCTTCTCTATCCAATTCAATGGATGTTTTAACTATATATATTGTATTCTGTGAACAAAGATCCAGATGACGATCCTTCCTGTTCCCTAGTGGAGATGGAACCCGATTCTCCTTTAGCTCGAGCTATTGAATAAAGCCCTTCTGAATCGGACACCACGGACTCTGCCTCTCATTATATGCATAATCCTTATTAATGTATAGAAATTATGACAGGGTAATTAATTATTTACCACCTAGCTATGAACCTGAGCTCGTTTTTTTAGTATCCTACCTGTAATTGAATGCCTCCCTGGCATTCTTCTTCAGTGTTCCATGTTGCCTGGTGATAACTCTCCTCCATCTGTTCATTCTTAGAATGTTTAGGGTTGAAATGTTTATTACAGTTGAGATACTTGTAACTGTTGGAGCTACGGTCTCATGCTCCACAAGTGTGTAACCAACAAATAAACTAAGACAACTTACCTTGGCTCCAATCACTACAAATTGTTGGCGACAAGGATGGTTACACGGTAGAACTTTTCAAGTTTTCCTCTTCACGAACGCTGCTTTCCTGGACATCAGCACATACTGGCACTCTCAAGGATTCAACTGACTCCAGAAAGTCATCAATATCCTGCTCATAGTGTGATCTTTGTCACAAGTGTTGTTCCCAGTGCTTTTTGCCAGCCCTGTGTGATACCAGTGCCTCGCTTCTGACGTGAAGTTTCTTGTGTCCGGAGCTGTCTGAGATGCCTTTCATGATTTGCTGCTTGTGGGGAGACCGTTCAAGTTTGTTTTGAGGTTTTTGTGTTGTTTCTCTGCCCGCTGGTCCTCCCTTGCTGAGTGTGGACCCTCTGCATCCAACATTCAGCTCAAGGGAGTCTTAGTAGTTTGCTTTTCTAGCACGCGCTGGACTCATTGCTCATTGTCTTCACCTTTGGATTCTGTCTGTGTGCATGTGCGGCCAACATTTCACAACCAACCCAGTCAATGCCTTCACACATGTGTGACCATGAAGTCATCGCACTAGTTGTTTCCACGTTGTTTCCTAGCAACGCTGTATGCATTTGTTTCACCATTCATCTACATTTTGAATTCACATTGCTTTATGTGTATTTGTGGCCCATTGGGAGAGGGGGGGCACAGACCAACCGGAGACACTATAAGGTGTGACAAAGGCCGCTCTATTGGAAGCAGGTGCACCCTACCAACACCTCAACCCTTGACCTGTGCCGTACAAAACTAGGCCTAACTAAATATGCACTACCTGAAAACCCCCCACCCCCACCCCTAACATGGTTCCCCTCGAAGAACAACCTACACATAAATGCAAACTGCACGATGCCTGACTAACTGGTTAAAACTTGTCATATTTACACTCCCCCCCTCTGTCCAGAAACACCTCAGTCCTCCTATCCTGACTCCCCCCCCTAGACTAGGAAAAGAGCCCTTAGAGCAACTATCATACCAGCACCTGTTCCAGCGACACAAACAAACCCCACAACCTAACCTTGGATACACCTGCTCCCAAGAAAACACCCAGAGACCCCTCCCCCATTCACCAGTACCCGCCCCATGACCGCTTATAGGGAGGGAGGGTGGGACACAAAAAGCTCCTGCCTAATCCCTGGCTGCTGTGTCACTGTCCCTAAAATGGTGGACAGTGACCTGACATGGCCGGTTAAATACCCCCCTAGCCCTTAGAGCAACCATCATACCAGCACCTGTTCCAGCGACACAAACAAACCCCACAACCTAACCTTGGATACACCTGCTCCCAAGAAAACACCCAGAGACCCCTCCCCCATTCACCAGTACCCGCCCCATGACCGCTTATAGGGAGGGAGGGTGGGACACAAAAAGCTCCTGCCTAATCCCTGGCTGCTGTGTCACTGTCCCTAAAATGGTGGACAGTGACCTGACATGGCCGGTTAAATACCCCCCTAGCCCAAAGAGCCCAAACCAAGCCCAGGGGAAGCCCAAATGCTGCCCAACCAGCCCAACAGTCTTGCTCCCGTCTCCTCCCTGTCACCCCCCCTTTCCCGGGGCCCCAAAACACCCCGAGGGGCAAGCCTCCCTCCGGTCGGCCGCCCCCCGCAAAGCCCCATTGGGGCCCATGGGGAGAGGGGGGCACAGACCAACCAGAGACACAATATAAGGAGTGACAAAGTCCGCTTTATTGGAAGCAGGTGCACCCTACCAACACCACAACCCTTGGCCTGTGCCATACAAAACTAGGCCTAACTAAATATGCACTACCTGACAAACCCCACCCCCACCCCTAACATGGTTCCCCCCGAAGAACAACATACACATAAATGCAAACTGCACGATGGCAAACTAACTGGTTAAAACTTGTCATATGTACACTCCCCCCCCTCTGTCCAGAAACACCTTAGTCCTCCTATCCTGACCCCCCCTAGACTAGGAAAAGCGCCACTCGAAAGCCCCCCCTTACATCTTTTGACCCCCCCTTAGGACACCTGCACCCTCGGATACCTACGCACCCCAATAGCCTGGTCCACTGCCTCCTTCAGCTGCACAATATATAACTCCATCCCATATTGTGACAAATGTACACCATCCTCCCTAAAGAAGTACACTGCACCATACTTCAACTCCGGGTGCTCCATCCTACCCAGACCCTCTTTTTCACAAAACCCCCGCATCTCCCTGTTAATCATCCTCCTTGTCCTGTCAATGGCCGCCGGCCTCTCTGCTCCCCTCCAGCAACACCTAGGGACAAACTCCGACCAAATTACATGACACCCCGCCCACTGTTTCCATATCTCCAATAAGTCCCGTTTCATCTGCTTCACAAGCGCTAATCCGTTACACTGCACCAAATCGTTTTCCCCTAAATGAATGACCACCACATCTGGGCAAACTCCCCCCTGCACAACATTGTTCAATGCCGGTGCCAACTCGTGCCAGCGCCTGCCCCCTTTACCCTGCCAATGACAACGAAACAACTGGTTATCCAACTCCAAATTGAGGTTCCTATGCTTTTTCCCTTTCGGCCCTCTCCGCTCTTTTAACAAAGGAATGGCCCACAATGTAAATGCTCATCGCCGCTGCAGTTGGCCCCGCCACCGCACCTGCAAAGACATACATGTAAGCAGCTGGCAAAACAGTTCTATCCTCACTCCATGCCTATTCCCCGCATGCTGACATAAGTCCTGTAACAGTCCGACTTCCAGCGAACCGTATGATATCCTCTTTTCCCCAACCCCGCCGTGTCGCCTCTGTCGCCGCCCCGCCAGTACAGACACCCGGAATGCTCCAAAAAACATCCATGACATCAGTGTGGAGAACCACACCGTTTCAACCGAATCCCTGCAAACCGACGGTAAGCGCCTCACCAACTCTTCCAGCATCCCTCCCGTAATCGTCCACCGCTGATGCACCCACGCCCCCTTTTCCCTCTCTCATCCTTCCAGGAGGCGCGCCCCCAACTCCCCCGCCGATGGCGAATAACCCCACCACAGCTTCCCCATGAACGCCACCGCTGCCATATTCCCCACAATCGTCACCCTCGACAGTCCTCTGTCCATCAAACCAAGCATGAACTGCACTACTTGCTTCTCCTGCCGCCACCTGTCCCCTTGCCTTACCGCTCCGGTACAAAAGGGGGTGGTGGGGGGGTAGTGATGGACGGAGCATCCGACCAATCAAACACACATACCCAGTCAACAGACATGGGTTTAATCCATCACCATTCTTTAGCCCACTCTACCATCCCAGTTCAGTCTGACCCTGTGCCTCATGGGAACAGTCCAGCCAGAACTGCCAACCCATGTCTTCCCTGGACTGGAAACAAGTATCCTGTGACCAGTTTCGGATTCATAATCCTCATCAGCCAGGCTATCTTGAATCCAGTGGCCAAGTGAGCAAGGGAGTCACCTCTGAGCATACCCTGCCAACTTAGGGTGGACAAAGCGAAACAAAAGGGGATGATGGACCCCCTTTTGTACCGCTTTGTACGCCATAAGTTGGCAGGGTATGCTCAGACAGAAGTCCCTTGCTCACTTTGCCACTGGATTCAAGCAAGCCGGGCTGAAGACGGCTGGAATGCCAGAAACCGGTCACAGGATACTTGTTTCCGGTCCAGGGAAGACATGGCTTGGCAGTTTGGGCTGGACTGTTCCCATGAGGCACAGGGTCAGACTGATTTGCATATAGCCATGTCTGAACTGGGGTGGCTGAGTGAACTATAGAATGGTGATGGATTAAACCCAGATCATTTGACTGAAGGTGAGTGTTTGATTTGCTGAAACGCTCCGTCCATCATCCCCTTTTGTTTTACTTTTACCGCTCCGGAGCGCAGAAACTCCAGCCATGCCTGCTCGTACGCCTTCCACGTGGACGCTGCCACTGACGACTTCACCAGTTGAATGACCTGCTTTCTCCTACCGACCAAAGCTCCGCCGGCACTGGCGTCTTGACCTTGTCCGCCTCCGTGGCTAGCCCATGGAACCTCCGCCACTGTGAACGAAACAAGGCATCCGCAATGTCATTGTCCACCCCAGGCACATGCCAGGCTTGAAAAAGAATGTCATGTTCCAAGCACCTCAACACGAAAACGTGCATCAACTTCAACACCTGCGGATCCCTAGCGAACTGCCTGTTCACCATCTGCACCACCGACATATTGTCCACCCGGAAAATAACCCGTCTGTGCCCCAAGTCCTGTGCGCACATCGTAACGGCCACCACCAATGGGAACAGCTCGAGGAAAGCGATACTTCTCCCACCTGCCTGCCAGTGAGCCGGCCACTGCTCTGCACACCCACGCCCCGACCAGTAGATGCTGAAACCGCCGACTCCCGCCGCATCCGAAGACATCGTAATGTCCCATTCCCAGTCCTCTGGCGGCACCATGGGCACCCCATTGAAGCGCCCAAGGAAAACCAGCCACATGCGCAAGTCCTCCTTTGCACCCGCCGACAGTCGCACATGATGATGCGGCAATGTCAAACCGGACAGCGCTAGCCCCACTCGACGACAGAACGTCCACCCCGCTCGCACCATGCGGCACGCAAAATTCAAGTGGCCCAGTAAGACCTGCACCTCTCTCACCGTCACCTTCCGCTTTCGCCAGCATGTCCCCCACCATCGCCACCATCACCGCCTGCTTGTCTGCCGGTAGGCGCGCTTCCATGGCCGCTGAGTCGAGCTCAATACCGAGAAAGGACAGCACCGCGCAGGGACTGTGCGTCTTCTCCGGTGCCAGGGGAACCCCCAGGTAGCCCATAAGGTCTGTAAAACTGTCCAGCTGCCTCTGGCAGTCTGTCGAACCGGGCCGACCCACCAGGAAGAAGTCATCCAGGTAATGCGCCACTGCCTCTGAGCCTGTGCGCCAGGAAAAAGCCCACTGCAAGAAGGAACTGAACCTCTCAAACAATGCATAGGAAACCGAGCACCCCATGGGAAGCGCTTTGTCCACAAATATGAGACTGTCAAACTGGATCCCCAACAAATGGTGATTCGCCGGATGTACCGGCATCAACCGAAACGCTAATTTGATGTCGCATTTTGCCATAAGGGCACCTTTTCCCGCCGCCATCACCAACCTCCTTGCCATGTCCATGGACGAGTACGACACTGATGCCAGTTCCACCACTATATAGTCATTCACTGACGTGCAATCGATATTGTCCCGGTTCCTACTTGGGAACAACTCCGATCGGGGAGATGATCAAATTGGACAGGGGAGGCTCAGGAAAAGGGCCTGCAATCCAACCCTCCTTTACCTCCTTAAACAGCTCCTCCCGCACGACCCCTTTGTGTGCGTTCACGGACTTCAGGTTATCAGCCCACCGAGCAATCCGCAGACCCTCGTAGCCCAATCGGAAACCCTCCCTGAATCCCAGGCGCAACACGGCCGCATCGTCCGCCTGCGGATAAGCTGTCAACAGAGGCTCAATTTGATCCAGCCTAACTGGCGTATGAGCCTTTGCCCATGTTGCCGCCCTCCCCATCTGCCATCTCCCCTTCCCCCCGCTGGAGCCGTCACTTGCTGCTGCCCCTGTGCGGGTCCCCCGACCCCCCAGCAGCCCACCACTGGGTATCTTCTCCTGCACTTGGAACATTCGTGCCGAAAATGGCACACCTGCCTGGTACATGCTCCCTTATTAAAGTCACAGCAGGCCCCGACGGTGGTTTGACTAGCGGTGTCCCCAGACCCCACCCCTCCACGGGTGGGACGGGCTGAAAAGGGGGTCGTGCGAGCTGCAGCCCGCTGGCTGTGTATATAGTGCATCCAAACTTCGCACCACTCATCGTCTGCTGGTACAGATCTGCATCAAGCTCCCCCCACTTAGCCTCGGGATCTAAAGCCATGCGGGCCCAAAACTCCTCGTCGTAATGAGACCAAGCATACTCGCCATAGGTTAGCTGGGCCCGCCGCACCACATCCTTATATTTGAATAAGGTGACCGACCGTTCTGGATATTTCTCACAATATACGCTGGCGTATTTCAGAAAAGCTGCCGACCAATTCTCAATGGTCAAGGGCACCTTGGGTCGCCTGGCCAGCTCCTGCTCTTCCTCCTTCGAACCCTCTTTGGCAATCAGCTCCCTGTGCAGCAGTTTCAAGATTTCCACATTTTCCCCCTTCCAAATCTTTTTCTTGGTCGCTAAAGACAGTTGTGCCCCCAGCGGCTTCGTCACCCCTACATACAAGAGCTTCCGAACCGGCACGTCGCAACTCTCCTTCTTCCCTGCGCCACTCGCCGTAAACCCCCCCGGTTGTGCCGCATCTGCCGTCGCTACACCAACTCCCCCCGTTCCGGAGCTCACCTGCGGTGCCTCTGCCATCGCCCCCTCCTTGTCCGTACCCACCCCGGCGTCCACCACATACCTGCCCTTCACCAGCCTCACCAAGTCCTCCCCCCTTGCATCCGTACCCACCGACACCTGGCCTCCATGAGGCGTACCCAAGCCACTCCCCGTTCTGCCACCATCCTTACCTGACATCAAGGCTGGTGTCCGAACGGGATCCCGCCCCCTAACCAGTTCCGCCGGGGGGGCCGTCACTCTCGGCGCTGTTTGCCGGGGGCATACCTGTAAAAGACTCCCAACAGCATTACTCCTCTCTCCCCCCCTCCCGAATTTCCCCCTCCTCTGCTATATAAACAATCTATAACATAACTCCTGATCCCTACTTTCCAAACCATCCCCCCACTGCCTCACCTGTCCATCCACAGTAGTGATCTTGCTGAGCCCCGCCCCCTCCCTACACGTCTTCATCAAAACCCCCAAATCCACACTCTCTCTCCGCCCACACTCATCCTGTAAGTCCGCTAGGTCCGATACAGCAAAACTCCATCCCCGGCAGCCGTCTCGACCCTTCGGGGTGGGGCACCCGGGGACCTACCCCCCACCGTCCAACGCACTCTCTTGAGGGGTCCCTCGGTGGAGCAGGACCGCCCGTACAAGGCTGAGCCGGCCCATCCTCTTGGTGGGTTGGAGCCGCATGCTGCTCACCCGAGCACCCAGCCCACTGCTCCTGCTAAGAAAAAAAGGGGGTAGTCCACTCGTCACCCGTGGACCCCTAGCCCCTTGGCTAGCCCCTCCCCCATACCACGGAATCCCCCCCTGCCTCGCTGGTTGCCCCCCCACCTCCCCCATCACCCCCATCCCTCCCCGCCCCCCGCTGCACTCCCCCACACTTCCCCACGCTCACCCCCCCTCCCGCAGGCTCCACACCTTCACGCAACCCCTCCCCAGATGCTTGACGCCCCACCCTCCCCGTAGCCCCCATTCCCCAGGCCCTCCCGCTCACCCCCCTCTCCCCTTGCTCCTCTGCTACTTCCCACCCCCCACGCCCGGTCCACCCGCGCCACCTGCGGTGACGGCGGTCTGCTCGGCCTCACCACGTCCCCCTCCCCACCCGATGACGACCCCCAATCCAACTCGCTCTCCACCCCCCTCCGACCGCCCCCCCGACATCCGACTCCTCAATCAATAACGGTGACCCCCCCCTCCCATCTGCTCCCCAATGCCAGCCCCCCCTCTCCTCCCTGGTCCTCCACCTGTACCCCCCTCCCAGCTCCCCGACCCTCCTCTCCCCCAAACCAACATCCCCGTCCACCCCGCCATCCTGCCCCCCCTGCCTTCTCCGCTCTTCAGCATTTGCTCCCGGCAAACCTCCTGGCCCACGCCTCTCCGCCCCCTCCCCCCTCCTATCTGCCCCACTGCCCCTCCCCGCCACCTCCCCCACACTCCCCTCACCCCCAGCCTCACAGTACGCAACCCTCTGCCCCCCGCCCCCCACGAACACCAGCGCCGACTTCTTTGTGCCCCTGCTCCTGTTTCCCTTTGCCTTCTTCCCCCCGTCATCTCAGCCGCACCCCAGCGCTGTCCCCCGCCTCTCGCTCCCCCACCCCGCCTCCCCACACCCGCCACACGGCTCGGACGTGACCTTGGCGGTTCTCTGCATGCCATGACGGCCGCCGCTGCGCCATTGGTGGTACAAAAGGGGGTGGTAATGGACGGAGCATCTGAATCAATCAAACACTCACACCTAGTCAAAAGATCTGGGTTTAATCCATCACCGTTCTTTAGCCCACTCTGCCACCCCAGTTCATACATGGCTATATGCAAATCAGTCTGACCCTGTGCCTCATGGGAACAGTCCAGCCCGAACTGCCAAGCCATGTCTTCCCTGGACCGTAATCAAGCTTCCGAGGACCGGTTTCTGGCATTCCAGCCGTCTTCAGCCCGGCTTGCTTGAATCCAGTGGCAAAGTGAGCAATGGACTCACGTCTGAGCATACCCTGCCACACTTATGGCGGCCAGAAGCGGTACAAAAGGGGGTGGTGATGGACGGAGCATCTGAATCAATCAAACACTCACACCTAGTCAAAAGATCTGGGTTTAATCCATCACCGTTCTTTAGCCCACTCTGCCACCCCAGTTCAGACATGGCTATATGCAAATCAGTCTGACCCTGTGCCTAATGGGAACAGTCCAGCCCGAACTGCCAAGCCATGTCTTCCCTGGACCGGAAACAAGCTTCCGAGGACCGGTTTCTGGCATTCCAGCCGTCTTCAGCCCGGCTTGCTTGAATCCAGTGGCAAAGTGAGCAAGGGACTCACGTCTGAGCATACCCTGCCATACTTATGGCGGCCAGAAGCGGTACAAAAGGGGGTGGTGATGGACGGAGCATCTGAATCAATCAAACACTCACACCTAGTCAAAAGATCTGGATTTAATCCATCACCGTTCTTTAGCCCACTCTGCCACTCCAGTTCAGACATGGCTATATGCAAATCAGTCTGACCCTGTGCCTCATGGGAACAGTCCAGCCTGAACTGCCAAGCCATGTCTTCCCTGGACCGGAAACAAGCTTCCGAGGACCGGTTTCTGGCATTCCAGCCGTCTTCAGCCCGGCTTGCTTGAATCCAGTGGCAAAGTGAGCAAGGGACTCACTGTCGCGTTCTAATATAGGACCCTGATCAATACTGTGACCTTATGCCCCTATACGGCTATAATCCATTTATTCCCCTATAATGGCATAAACAATCAAGAGTAATATTTCAGAAACTCGTCTCTGGCCTAACACGAACAGAGCCACATTTCAGAATCACTTCCTCTGCAGCTTCCTCTGCAGCTCATTAGAGCAAATGACACAGCAGAAGCCACTATCTAAGATTCCTAGATTACACTCCGAGTTCTTCAACAAGATAAAACTCAGCAACCTGGGAAAACCCCGCTTGCTATGTTTTGATTAGTAATAGAACTCTAATGAGCACTAAGAGACGATCACTTCCTAGTGACATCTTTATTGACGTCTTATGTCCAAAAACTTACGTCAAACCAGGCACCTTTCAGGTATAAATATTACCAACGTTGCCTTAAGCAAACGCTGATGTTACTACTGCCGCTACGCTGTCTCAACGACATCGATGATAGCGATGGTGTGGTGAACATAGGAGCAGAACAGCTGTCCCCTTCAGAGCCCAGCAGATGCAAGCTGCCCACGGACGCTGCCCCTCCTCTTCCTCGACGCTCTGAGAGAGACGCTGTCTTTTCTCCTGCCGAGAAATCCAGCTCCGGCGTTTCCAGCCTACTCTTGCGAGTAACTGGGATATCGAGTCCTGGAAGGAGATACCAGACCTCCAACATTCTATTCCAGAGGTATGGTGTTGACTAAACCCTTAGAGAGAATTCTTGAAGCAAACCTTGGCAAAACCAACTTAACTAAAACTGCTACTTACTTACTCCCTCCCAAATATTAGGCTTAGGTCAGGTACACTGGGGTAGGCGTAGTTAGAAGCACCAATTGAGTACATTAGTCAAATGTATATATGAATGTATATATTTTTTTCATTTTAAACCATTGTATGGCTAAGAAACCATATCAATGCTTTTACAGTATTATTTCGCAATCCTCATTTTACTGTACGCACTTTTTATAATAACTAGTCTTGCAATTGTGGCAATTCATTTCTCTTGCATGAGAAGAAAGACTGTTCAATAAATAATACCTTTTATTGAAAACGCCCGTCTCTCTATTCTCTGCACTTTGGTGAAAGTAATCTGCACAAAACTGACTGAGTAAAATAACTGTCTATTGTTTCACACGACTCTAGAGATTGACTCTTATTCTAAGGAGCAAAGTTGTCATGTTTATGCGGTTGTTGGAAAACTGAATCCCTTCTTGTCTGTACCAGGGAAGCTGATCACTTCCTATTCAGTCAAGAAAGTTTCCAGTGACCTCTGAGCTAGTTGGTAACAAACCCAATTAAGTTTAGCATAGTCAGTGGAGACCTGGAAGATCCGCACTTCTACGTCCATACTACTGTTTATGTTATTCCAATGCTCAGGGCCTATTGGGAAAATAGGAACTACACTACATGGCACCCAACGTTTGGTAAGGCGATAAAACTAACGCAAGACGTTAGAGTAACTCAGTCATGCATTTTTCACACAGACCCCTTTCTACCGTAAATACTCCAATAGACGTCTGGAGTGGGTGAAAGGTTAAAATCCGCCCGAACTTAGTAGGAAGAGATTCCTATGTAAAGCTCTGGTTTATTCAACGTTGAAGGATACAGTGTTCCAAAATATTGTGCACCTAATCTTTGTCTCCTTGGAGACCTGCTCTGCAAAACTTTCTGACAATAAAATGTCAGACACTGAAAACGGAACCAATGGGGGTGCAGTAAATGCGACTCAGCAGGGTCCCACGGTACTACTGAACCGGGTGCAATAATCATCCCAGCACATTTAAGAAAATCTATAAAGTTAAAACTTATCGAAAATGGACTGACCACACAAGATGGCACAGTCGTCTTCGTGATAGAGGCACACGAATATCGGCAGACAGAGGTATTCTATTCTTGGATTAAATTTCCAGCGGAAAACGCTGCAACACACGAGTTCCATTATTACAAAATAGGGGATCCACCGGAAGAGTACGCTCCTTTCTAGGAGATTGAAATCCCATTAAAATTCCAAGAGCACCTGCTCTGGTTTAAAGGCGCCCTAAAACACAATGATCATATCACCAGGCTCGGTCCACTAGGTAGACCAGGAGCAACGTGGCCGGTTCTAGCCAGCTACACACCACATCCGGACATTGCAAAAATGTCTAGAGAAGAACTTTTAGCACAGCTAAAAACATTAATTAAAATACATAGGCAATTAGTCCAATATGTAATGCGGACTGCTACAGTCCAAACATCTGTTAATGTACCGCAGCTGACCCCTCATCAGGGGAACACCAATAAAATTACACCACAGAACATACAGTCATGTCTTGGTAAAACACCATTAAAACGGGAACAGATTCCTTTCTGGTTAGCGCAGAAAATTACTCAAATAGAGGCAGTATTTCCGAATACTACCCCTATTGAGAAACACAGGATCCTGACCATCTGCCTTCCAATGGGGGTCGCACCACACGTGGAGGACTGTGACACTTGGGGTACAGTCTTTGCTTCCATTTACACAAAAACACATGGTGTTCCGTCAATGGCGGTAATACCAGAAGTGCTAAAACAGATTCGGAATGAATACGGTCCAGAACCTGCTTTAACTCTTTGTATGAAATTACTGAAAGACGTCAAGCAGGTCTTGGCTATATTACTAGCCAATATAAAAGGAGCAGCAGCATCTGTGGCGATCCGCCAGAAGTTGAAGGAAACAGATATAACAGATCAACCAATTGAGCTTGCCAGAATTATAGAAAAATGTTATGAAGAACTAGGTAGAGACAGCTTGGGTGGAAAACCAGTAAAGCCCCAACTGCTCGAAAATCCTGAAAAATTATTGATTAAAAATAATTCAAACACTCCTAAAAAGAGCTGGGATGGAAATAAACAATCCACTCCCAAAGAAAAAGTTTGCCAGTCCAGAGGAAGGTCTCCTCGACGGAGGGAAAGAACTCCGACTCGAGAACACCAGTCTCCCCAGAGGGAGCCCTCTGAGAAAAGATATAACCTTAGAAATAGGGATAATTTGAAGAAGCCTGATAGATATCAAAGTATTGATACACGTCCCTCTCGATCTTTTTCGCAGAAATCGGAAAGAAGAGGATGGTCAGACCCAGGAGAGCACACCAAGTCCAAAGACAAGGAACCTGCTCAAAGTAAAAAATCTCAATTTCCGAAAAAGAAGGTAGCCAGTATTAGAGTAATCGAACATGCTGAGAATACTGAGGACACAGTTGAAAAACAGGGAGTGGGCACAGACAATGTTAGACAGTGCAGCAGAAATCAGTATAGTCTGCAAGATCCTGATGAGTCATCTGGAGACAGTGGACACAAATGAATACATTCAAGTAGAAACTGCCGACACCAGAGTTAGCGAGCCCCATAAGATATACGAAATAACATTGGTATAGAGGGTGATAAGACTAGGAAAATAAGGGGTCTATTTTGGGATAAACTCTCAAAAGGCTATGATATTCTGTTAGCTGAAAAAGATTGGCCCCCAGAGTTTGTCAGGGAGTGCCCTCGTGGCGAAGAAATGATTATGCCTGCCTTCTTGAATCACATTCCGATTCACAAAAAATATACTTATGCAAGGAAATGGGCAGTAGCCCAGGCACCAGCATTATATAAAAATCATGTAGGATGGGATGAGGACTCTCCTCCTCACAAAATCCAGTTAAAAAGTGAACCAACTGCACAAAGGCAGTATCCAATTAAGCAAGAAGCAAAAAAACAAGTCAGGGAGATTTTAGATCAACTTGAATACCAGGGGGTGATTGAAACATGCACCTCTCAAATGAACAATCCTTTGTTTCCTGTCTCCAAACCAGACAATTCATATCGTCTAGTTTTGGACTACAGACACCTTAACGCATGTTGCAAAACTTTTGCAGTACAAAATTCGCATAGTGCTGCACTAATGAATAACATAGTTAGGAAAAAATATAAAACAACATTAGACATATCTAATGGTTTCTTTTGTCAAAATATTGCACCAGAAAGCAGATACTTGACCGCTTTCTCAGTAATGGGGTCACAGAAAAATTTCTGTAGACTCCCACAGGGATTCAATAACAGCCCAGGACTATTTTCAGCCAGAGTAACAGAGTTACTACAAATATATGATGATGAGGCATTATCTTATGTAGATGATATCTATCTCACAGACGACGACTTGGATACTCACTTGAGAAGAGTGAACACCATTATACTTGGGTTCGCAGCAGAGGGTTACAAATTCAACTTTAAAAAGTCTCGAATTGCCCATCTGACAGTATTATTTTTAGGATACGAATTATCAAGTGAAGGAAAGAGCCTAGCAGACAACTTCTTAGAGAAGTGCGCTGTACTCCAAGCTCCAAAAACGCTGAAAAACTTACAATCGATTCTAGGCTTCCTGAATTTCGGTAGAACTTACATTCTAAATTATGCAGAGAGTGTTAAACCTCTCTACGAACTAATTAAAGCTGATTTTAAACCAATCACTTGGACTCAAAAACACACAGAAATTTTGAGATCACTGCAAACAGACATGTTAGCAAAAACAAAATTAGATACACGTGACAACACACGCGATCTTGTAATCCGAGTCATCCCAGGAAGATGCGGATTCACGTACCTGACCTCTAATGAGGGAGAAAAGGTACCAATTTCAATTAAATCCCACTTGTACACACAAGTGGAAAAAACATTCAGTCCCACAGAAAAAACTGTGAAAGCAGTAGAAACTGCATTAGCGAATGAACGAGAACTAGCAAATGGTAGAAGGATCAATATCCTCACAGTGGAATCCGCCTTTGAGGTGCTATTCAGCCCAGTAAACCTGCCTACAGTGTCACTGGATCCGAAATGGATACAGTGTGTAGATTCTCTTGGAGCGGAAGATGTGAAATATTATTTCGCCCCGCAATTCGAAAAACTGAATGATTTGACTTATGAAGAAGAATATCCTCTGCCAATCGAACTTCTGCATCTCCCACAGTACGCCTGTATAATCTATACAGATAGATTTGTACAGCATTTCAACGTAGAGAACAAATCCTACGATGCAGCCTGTGCGATTGTTAAAGGTCGTTGGCTGTGCGGTATATTCAGACCAAAAATAACAAAAACTGAATCAGTGAGAAACTGTTCGGCTCAGAGAGCTGAAATCAGATGTTTAAAGATGGCGCTTGAAAATGCAGAACGTGAATTCCCGACACTAATCGTGTGCGATTCGCATTTTTGCGTCAACTCTTACAATAATAAGTTGCAGAGCTGGATTGAAAATGATTACAAAGATGACACAGGTACCACAATAAAGCATAAAATGCTATGGAAACAGGTAGCTCTTTTACAGAAAGAACTACAAAAGACTCACGTGATACACACTCTGAGTCATCAACGTGATGGCGTTCACGTTGCAGGGAATTCATTGGCTAATACAGCCACAGCGGAAGCAACTAAACCGGCTTCCGTAGCCACAAAAAAGCGTTCAGAAAAACACATAGACGGGGAAACCATGCTGGCAGTAAAAACGTCCGTAAAAGGTGACTGTGCAGCACTACCCGTGAACTATCCACTCAATTATGCATACGTAATCGATGCAAACTCCGTTCCTTTTGCTCGAATCCCTGGAGTGGGGGATAGGGTAATTCCAAACATGAACAGGAGAATATTTTTAATAGCAGACGCACACATGGGATTGGGTCCTAGGCACAAAAAGATCAAGGAATCTCTGACTGAATTACAATCAGTATACTGGTGGCCAGGAATGAGCGTACAACATCAAATATATGTAAAGAACTGTCCAAATTGTGACAGGGATCACAGTAGTGAACTGGTCCAGTCTGTTGCCCGGCTACCAATTAGAAACAGCGTAATGCTGTCTACATGCCATCCAACATCCTATTAATCATTAAGGCTAAACACACTTAAAAAATGTGGCCCCCAGCGCTCGGCTGATGCCAGAACGGTTATAAAAGATCTGCAAGTCTTTATCGGCACATACGCAATTGCCATGTTCCATTCTGACCAGGGTCCTGCTTTTAGCTCTCGAGCTTATAAGGAGGCCATGGCCAGCATGGGCGTTGGCTTGCGGTATTCTTGTCCGTCACACCCCGAAGGGAACAGTGTGGTAGAAAGAAAAAACCGGGACATAAAGCAATCTATAACAGCGAAGGTATTAGGTTCAGGTGCTGGGCGGGTCAAACATTTAATAAGTGTCCAGTTAAGCCTAAACAACTTGCCAAGAAATTCTCTAAAAGGTTTCAGCCCATACGAACTATTGTTCGGAACTAGAATGCGAATTCAGGACTTAGATAGTCAGGTATCAGTGGTAGAAAATAAGAAAACAGACTTTGACATCTAAGATCGTTTGGCTGTTTTACAGGACTTGAATGAAACAAGAAAATCCTTAAGCAACATAAAGTTAAAGCAACAGCCAACTACCGCTGACGAGGCACCACCAGCCCCAGCAAGGCCTGTCTGGATTCCAAAGATTGGGGATCTAGTCAGAGAAAAAATAGCGGTGAAGAAGGAATTTGGGCCTTCTTACAGAAAAGCAGTACCTGTCTTAGCAATTAACGGAACAAGATCAGTAGTACTACCGCCCCTTGCTGGTAAAAAGGAGAACAGAGTTGTATCAATCGACCTGGTAAAACCACAAGCATGTGGCCTATAATCAACAGTAGGCCCAGTGGACTCCCGAGAAACAACAGAATACCCAAACTTGCAACAATCCAAGAGGTTCAAACTAAAAGACTAATCACATTCGATAAGCCTGCAGTGCACAGAGAGGGACTACGCAATAATGCCATGGAACTTGTGCCTCTTGAGACACAGATTGAAACAGTTCATCAAGAAACACCAGTCTACAATGATGTGGCATCGGAATGTGCTACCGAAAGACAAATTGAAAGAACAATTCCAACAATTGACAGAACTGCCTCTGGCTACTTCATCAACTTTGACAACTTTTCTGAGGATCAAAGCAACCCCGAAGTGATGCCAGAAACAAAAAAGACTTTTAAAGAAAAAGCAACAGAACTCTTTCATCAACTCAAAGAAATGTACCTTATCTCTCCATGGTTAGAGTTCTGGTTTGGTCTAGGTGTTTTGTTCCTCCTGCTGTGGCTCATCATGGTACTTATTTGAGAAAATTCATTGAGGAAAAATATAGTTCAATGGACACAGCAAGTCAGAACATCAACTTAGTCCTCAAACCACACAGATCATCCCACGTGAAGAAAAGAGAACTGTCAACAGTAAATGTCACAGCCATTCCAATACCCGGCGGGGTAGTAGGGGCCAAAACTGACTATGAAATATATGGTCCGGTCGAAATCCTGAAGTATCCTCATCAATTCAAGGTTTCATTAAGTGACTTTGTAAAACCTAGTACATTCTCTGATGATTGGGACTTCGAAGGTATTAATAATATGATGTCTGATTTAGTAATGTCAGCAGTCAGCAAGATTCACAGAACATGATTATTTGCAAGGTTCGTCTAGTTATGAACAGATGTTCTGCTACAAACACTATGGTGATCATTACTTGCATAAATCTGCACAGCCTAGAAATGTTTTTAAGTATAACCAATGGGAACATTGTGCTACTCCACCTAAAAGCAGTTCTAAAACATTCTATGAGAAATTTCAGTACTTCTCAGGGTTTAACACGAGTGATGCAGAAACGTTTTATTATAAACTGTTAGATAAAGCAGGATTGAAAACAATGCTGACAAATACTAAATTGATATATTCAGAAGCATTTTATGAAAAAATGATGACATTTGGTTTTGATTATTTGAAAAATAACATTGAAACAAAAACAATCTGGGGTACAAAAGATTGGCAGGTACAAGGCCTAGAAGCACTATTTCGAGCTTGCATGATCCCAGTGCAAATAATGTTCTTAAATTAAACAATTCAACAAACAACCTGTCTTGGCCTAGCTAAGATCAAAGAGCTTAACAAACAGTCTATTCCAAAGCCCATACCTGATAATGCAACAACAGATATTGAAATAGACGTATCTAAAATTTTACATCTAAACAGAACACATCCTGATTGGAAAAAGTGGTTAATCTGGCCTACTGACACAAACAACTGTCAAGATAGATTCCTGAATAAAACACAGGGGTTAACAATGTCCAGACCAGACCCTAGATACTCCCAGAGACAACATCCAGGGATAGTAACAACATACAGTGTAGGGAAGCTGTGCCTTGAATGGCTAGAATCATCCACACTGGCTGAAATTAAGCAACACTTATCTTTACTTAAAGATGGTGCTGATTTGCGTGATTTTATTATGGGACCACGCAAACAGCGTCAGAAACGCTTCATAGCGGCCAGCATCTATGCTGCATACAACGAGGCTTGGAAAATAACACAAATTGAAACAGCTGAAAAAATACGAGAAATTGATCGTATTAATTTGGAAAAATCACTTTCTGTAGTGGACAATGGGTTAATGACTCTGTCCTCCAGAATATATTCACTGGACTGTATTGTTTCATCTGCCATAGATATAATAGACAAAGACTTGCTAATGTTACAGCATGGCCAGTCGCAAATGCGTTCTATTGTACAGTTAGGCTGGACGCTGCAAAATCTTCGTTCAGGCTATGTGCCTTGGCGTTTAATCAACACAACGTCATTTTTTTCCATCTTTAACCTTACTGATAAACAAATCAGCTTGGCACAAAAAGGAGCAGACTATACAATCCTGAGCATCGAAAAACTTGAGAGATTACCATTGACAATGTCAGAAAGTCCTGTCATTGAATGGATAATACACGGGATTATCACAATTCCGATAACAACTTTCCGATTTGAAAATTGCCTTGAATACATACCTACTGGCCAGTATGAACGATTGGGTAAAAGATACATTAAGTCAACATGGAAATTACCATACACACACACATGCTATAGTGACAGCAACAAAAATGTATTTCTTAGTGGTGAAAACTGTAAACATTCACTAAGCGGTATACTTTTGTGCCAGGGTATTAATTTACACGGAGCCTGTGAAGGAAATTCTAACAACCTTTCATGCCACCAATATGTCACACCTGCAACACAGATAGAGCCTTTCTTTAAGCAGCTCTCAAATGGGAATTACATTCTAAGAACGGATCGCAGCTGTTGTGGCCTTTTGCCAGCGAAAGCATATCTTGTACACGTAACTTCCATGGTCAAATCCTGTATGCAAGCATTGTTTCCAAACGGCCCTGGAGACACTGAGACTCCCATATGGCCTCGTTTGAATTTCTCTTCTATACGAATTGATACTTTAAGCAGAATGAAGTCTGTGCTTTTGCAGACAACAGTGCCCATCACATCATCAAAAGAGACGTATGAACTCCAAGTTGCAAGGACAACATCTGAGATTCATGACCTTTTATCAACAAATTGCCCCGTGCATTTCACAGAAATGCTTAGCCAACTCCTTAACATGTCTAGTGCCACAGGCATCCCAGGTATATTTAAGACGATTTTTTCGGGACTGCTAACACCATTCAAAGCAATTCTAGGAATCATTCCTAATTTTGTCCATTCAGTCTTTGGCGGCATACCCCTATTCTTGGGACTTGTAGCAGGCATTTTATTTTTGACCCTCCTGGTCCGATATGGCAAGCCAATACTCAGACATGACTCCTACAAGGATGGAAGAAACGATCCTAGCAATACGCTACCGGGACAGAATAACTAGAGTCCTTGGATTGGCCAGGCTGAGAGATCTGAACATGACCTGGTTTCTTTCATTCAGACCTATATGGCAGACCTGCATCTTACCTGTGCTTCGATGTATGCTATGCGGAGATGAGTGCGTGTTGGACATCTGTCTTGCACTTCCATCAGCAGTACCAATGGATATCGATACTTTGCTAAGTCCTATAATGGCTCACGCATTGTGTTGTCCCCAGCGGCTACCAATCCTGATGACGGCATTCGTTGAGACTCCTGTGCTACGACTAGGTGGTAACAGTGGAGCAAGAAATAAAAGCAACATCACCCAGGTACGACCTTCTGCGAGCATTGCCGATCCAGACTTTGGTGACAGCAATCATTCTCACACCTGCCAAGTTACAGCGTTATCGAACTTGGTCGAACTGTCACCTGATTTTGTAGACCAATTTTTTGAGAGCCTGTCTGATATGATGTTCTCACCCGAACAGAAACAATAATTTAGAAAAGCATTCCGACACACAGCGTTCTCATGAACTCTGAATTCGGCCTTCAGTTTTGATCAACAAAAACTGCTGAAAAGCGTTGGAACTCTATTCCCCCGTTCACAAACATTTTTTTTGAATTGAACACTTTTAAAAAAAATATTTACCTTTTTCTGGCAAAAAAAAAAAATTCTTTGCTTAAAGTAGACCTATTCATAAAGACCAGAAGCTTCTATTTTTAGGTAAATCTAGAGACATAATAACTTTACATCAGCCTCTAGCACATTTTACAGCAATGCATTTATATGTGATGAAATTATCTCGCACTTCTTTTCTGTATTAAGAGATATTTCATGTGTAATTTTTTCGCAAAATCGTTCATTGATTACATATGCTATAATTTTGAATGATTTCTATGCTTAAAGACGTACAGTACATTCCATGTATTTCAAATACGCCATTTTCAAATGCATATATGTATTTTGGGGTGGGTAATGTTACACATGCATCTTTTGCTATAGTTTTTTAGTAAATTGATGGACATAAATTCGTGGAGTGGGTGTCGCATTCTTATCTAGGACCCTGATCAATACTGTGACCTTATGCCCCTATACGGCTATAATCCATTTATTCCCCTATAATGGCATAAACGATCAAGAGTAATATTTCAGAAACTCGTCTCTGGCCTAACACGAACAGAGCTACATTTCAGAATCACTTCCTCTGCAGCTTCCTTTGCAGCTCATTAGAGCAAATGACAAAGCAGAAGCCACTATCTAAGATTCCTAGATTACACTCTGAGTTCTTCAACAAGATAAAACTCAGCAACCTGGGAAAACCCCGCTTGCTATGTTTTGATTAGTAATAGAACTCTAATGAGCACTAAGAGACGATCACTTCCTAGTGACATCTTTATTGACGTCTTATGTCCAAAAACTTACATCAAACCAGGCACCTTTCAGGTATAAATATTACCAATGTTGACTTAAGCAAACGCTGATGTTAC
Source organism: Lissotriton vulgaris (assembly GCF_964263255.1). Lineage (NCBI taxonomy): Eukaryota > Metazoa > Chordata > Amphibia > Caudata > Salamandridae > Lissotriton > Lissotriton vulgaris. Next base: position 148,339 of record NW_028243309.1, on the reverse strand, counting down.
TACTGCTGCTACGCTGTCTCAACGACATCGATGATAGCGATGGTGTGGTGAACATAGGAGCAGAACATCTGTCCCCTTCAGAGCCCAGCAGATGCAAGCTGCCCACGGACACTGCCCCTCCTCTTCCTCGACGCGCTGAGAGAGACGCTGTCTTTTCTCCTGCAGAGAAATCCAGCTCCGGCGTTTCCAGCCTACTCTTGCGAGTAACTGGGATATCGAGTCCTGGAAGGAGATACCAGACCTCCAACATTCTATTCCAGAGGTATGGTGTTGACTAAACCCTTAGAGAGAATTCTTGAAGCAAACCTTGGCAAAACCAACTTAACTAAAACTGCTACTTACTTACTCCCTCCCAAGTATTAGGCTTAGATCAGGTACACTGGGGTAGGCGTAGTTAGACGCACCAGTTGAGTACGTTAGTCAAATGTTTTTATGAATGTATATATTTTATTCATTTTAAACCATTGTATGGCTAAGAAACCATATCAATGCTTTTACAGTATTATTTCGCAATCCTCATTTTACTGTACGCACTTTTTATAATAACTAGTCTTGCAATTGTGGCAATTCATTTCTCTTGCATGAGAAGAAAGACTGTTCAATAAATAATACCTTTTATTGAAAACGCCCGTCTCTCTATTCTCTGCACTTTGGTGAAAATAATCTGCACAAAACTGACTGAGTAAAATAACTGTCTATTTTTTCACACGACTCTAGAGATTGACTCTTATTCTAAGGAGCAAAGTTGTCATGTTTATGCGGTTGTTGGAAAACTGAATCCCTTCTTGTCTGTACCAGGGAAGCTGATCACTTCCTATTCAGTCAAGAAAGTTTCCAGTGACCTCTGAGCTAGTTGGTAACAAACCCAATTAAGTTTAGCATAGTCAGTGGAGACCTGGAAGATCCGCACTTCTACGTCCATACTACTGTTTATGTTATTCCAATGCGCAGGGCCTATTGAGAAAATAGGAACTACACTACATCTGAGCATACCCTGCCACACTTATGGCGGCCAGAAGCGGTACAAAAGGGGGTGGTGATGGACGGAGCATCTGAATCAATCAAACACTAACACCTAGTCTAAAGATCTGGGTTTAATCCATCACCGTTCTTTAGCCCACTCTGTCACCCCAGTTCAGACATGGCTATATGCAAATCAGTCTGACCCTGTGCCTCATGGGAACAGTCTAGCCCAAACTGCCAAGCCATGTCTTCCCTGGACCGGACACAAGCTTCCGAGGACTGGTTTCTGGCATTCCAGCCGTCTTCAGCCCAGCTTGCCTGAATCCAGTGGCAAAGTGAGCAAGGGACTCACGTCTGAGCATACCCTACCACACTTATGGGGGCCAGAAGCGGTACAAAAGGGGGTGGTGATAGACGGAGCATCTGGATCAATCAAACACTCACACCTGGTCAAAAGATCTGGGTTTAATCCATCACCATTATTTGCCCACTCTGCCACCCCAGTTCAGACATGGCTACATGCAAATCAGTCTGACCCTGTGCCTCATGGGAACAGTCCAGCCCGAACTGCCAAGCCATGTCTTCCCTGGACCGGAAACAAGCTTCCGAGGACCGGTTTCTGGCATTCCAGCCGTCTTCAGCCCGGCTTGCTTGCATCCAGTGGCAAAGTGAGCAAGGGACTCACGTCTGAGCATACCCTGCCACACTTATGGTTGCCGGAAGCGGTACAAAAGGGGGTGGTGATGGACGGAGCATCTGAATCAATCAAACACTCACACCTAGTCAAAAGATCTGGGTTTAATCCATCACCGTTCTTTAGCCCACTCTGCCACCCCAGTTCAGACATGGCTATATGCAAATCAGTCTGACCCTGTGCCTCATGGGAACAGTCCAGACCGAACTGCCAAGCCATGTCTTCCCTTGACCGGAATCAAGCTTCCGAGGACCGGTTTCTGGCATTCCAGCCGTCTTCAGCCCGGCTTGCTTGAATCCAGTGGCAAAGTGAGCAAGGGACTCACGTCTGAGCATACCCTGCCACACTTATGGCGGCCAGAAGCGTTACAAAAGGGGGTGGTGATGGACGGAGCATCTAAATCAATCAAACACTCACACCTAGTCAAAAGATCTGGGTTTAATCCATCACCATTCTTTAGCCCACTCTGCCACCCCAGTTCAGACATGGCTATATGCAAATCAGTCTGACCCTGTGCCTCATGGGAACAGTCCAGCCCGAACTGCCAAGCCATGTCTTCCCTGGACCGGAAACAAGCTTCCGAGGACCGGTTTCTGGCATTCCAGCCATCTTCAGCCCGGCTTGCTTGAATCCAGTGGCAAAGTGAGCAAGGGACTCACGTCTTAGCGTACCCTGCCACACTTATGGCGGCCAAAAGCGGTACAAAAGGGGGTGGTGATGGACGGAGCATCTGAATGTATCAAACACTCACACCTAGTCAAAAGATCTGGGTTTAATCCATCACCGTTCTTTAGCCCACTCTGCCACCCCAGTTCAGACATGGCTATATGCAAATCAGTCTGACCCTGTGCCTCATGGGAACAATCCAGCCCAAACTGCCAAGCCATGTCTTCCCTGGACCGGAAAGAAGCTTCCGAGGACCGGTTTCTGGCATTCCAGCCGTCTCCAGCCCGGCTTGCTTGAATCCAGTGGCAAAGTGAGCAAGGAACTCACGTCTGAGCATACCCTGCCACACTTATGGCGGCCAGAAGCGGTACAAAAGGGGGTGGTGATGGACGGAGCATCTGAATCAATCAAACACTCACACCTAGTCAAAAGATCTTGGTTTAATTCATCACCGTTCTTTGCCCACTCTGCCACCCCAGTTCAGACATGGCTATATGCAAATCAGTCTGACCCTGTGCCTTATGGGAACAGTCCAGCCCGAACTGCCAAGCCACGTCTTCCCTGGACCGGAAACAAGCTTCCGAGGACCGGTTTCTGGCATTCCAGCTGTCTTCAGCCCAGCTTGCTTGAATCCAGTGGCAAAGTGAGCAAGGGACTCACGTCTTAGCGTTCTCTGCCACACTTATGGCGGCCAGAAGCGGTCCAAAAGGGGGTGGTGATGGACGGAGCATCTGAATCAATCAAACACTCACACCTAGTCAAAAGATCTGGGTTTAATCCATCACCGTTCTTTGCCCACTCTGCCACCCCAGTTCAGACATGGCTATATGCAAATCAGTCTGACCCTGTGCCTTATGGGAACAGTCCAGCCCGAACTGCCAAGCCACGTCTTCCCTGGACCGGAAACAAGCTTCCAAGGACCGGTTTCTGGCATTCCAGCTGTCCTCAGCCCGGCTTGCTTGAATCCAGTGGCAAAGTGAGCAAGGGACTCACGTCTTAGCGTACCCTGCCACACTTATGGCGGCCAGAAGCGGTCCAAAAGGGGGTGGTGATGGACGGAGCATCTGAATCAATCAAACACTCACAGCTAGTCAAAAGATCTGGGTTTAATCCATCACCGTTCTTTAGCCCACTCTGCCACCCCAGTTCAGACATGGCTATATGCAAATCAGTCTGACCCTGTGCCTCATGGGAACACTCCAGCCCAAACTGCCAAACCATGTCTTCCCTGGACCGGAAACAAGCTTCCGAGGACCGGTTTCTGGCATTCCAGCCATCTTCAGCCCGGCTTGCTTGAATCCAGTGGCAAAGTGAGCAAGGGACTCACGTCTGAGCATACCCTGCCACACTTATGGCGGCCAGAAGCTGTACAAAAGGGGGTGGTGATGGACGGAGCATCTGAATCAATCAAACACTCACACCTAGTCAAAAGATCTGGGTTTAATCCATCACCGTTCTTTAGCCCACTCTGCCACCCCAGTTCAGACATGGCTATATGCAAATCAGTCTGACCCTGTGCCTCATGGGAACAGTCCAGCCCGAACTGCCAAGCCATGTTTCCCTGGACCGGAAACAAGCTTCCGAGGACCGGTTTCTGGCATTCCAGCCGTTTTCAGCCCGGCTTGCTTGAATCCAGTGGCAAAGTGAGCAAGGGACTCACGTCTGAGCACACCCTGCCACACTTATGGCGGCCAGAAGCGGTACAAAAGGGGGTGGTGATGGACGGAGCATCTGAATCAATCAAACACTCACACCTAGTCAAAAGATCTGGGTTTAATGCATCACCGTTCTTTAGCCCACTCTGCCACCCCAGTTCAGACATGGCTATATGCAAATCCGTCTGACCCTGTGCCTCATGGGAACAGTCCAGCCCAAACTGCCAAGCCATGTCTTCCCTGGACCGGAAACAAGCTTCCGAGGACCGGTTTCTGGCATTCCAGCCGTCTTCAGCCCGGCTTGCTTGAATCCAGTGGCAAAGTGAGCAAGGGACTCACGTCTGAGCATACCCTGCCACACTTATGGCAGCCAGAAGCAGTACAAAAATGGGTGGTGATGGACCTAGCATCTGAATCAATCAAACACTCACACTTAGTCAAAAGATCTGGGTTTAATCCGTCACCGTTCTTTAGCCCACTCTGCCACCCCAGTTCAGACATGGCTATATGCAAATCAGTCTGACCCTGTGCCTCATGGGAACAGTCCAGCCCGAACTGCCAAGCCATGTCTTCCCTGGACCGGAAAAAAGCTTCCGAGGACCGGTTTCTGGCATTCCAGCCGTTTTCAGCCCGGCTTTCTTGAATCCAGTGGCAAAGTGAGCAAGGGACTCACGTCTGAGCATACCCTGCCACACTTATGGCGGCCAGAAGCGGTACAAAAGGGGGTGGTGATGGATGGAGCATCTGAATCAATCAAACACTCACACCTAGTCAAAAGATCTGGGTTTAATCCATCACCGTTCTTTAGCCCACTCTGCCACCCCAGTTCAGACATGGCTATATGCAAATCAGTCTGACCCTGTGCCTCATGGGAACAGTCCAGCCCGAACTGCCAAGCCATGTCTTCCCTGGACCGGAAACAAGCTTCCGAGGACCGGTTTCTGGCATTCCAGCCGTCTTCAGCCCGGCTTGCTTGAAACCAGTGGCAAAGTGAGCAAGGGACTCACGTCTGAGCATACCCTGCCACACTTATGGCGGCCAGAAGCAGTACAAAAGGGGGTGGTGATGGACGGAGCATCTGAATCTATCAAACACTCACACCTAGTCAAAATATCTGGGTTTAATCCATCACCGTTCTTTAGCCCACTCTGCCACCCCAGTTCAGACATGGCTATATGCAAATCAGTCTGACCCTGTGCCTCATGGGAACAGTCCAGCCCGAACTGCCAAGCCATGTTTCCCTGGACCGGAAACAAGCTTCAGAGGACCGGTTTCTGGCATTCCAGCCGTCTTCAGCCCGGCTTGCTTGAATCCAGTGGCAAAGTGAGCAAGGGACTCACGTCTGAGCACACCCTGCCACATTTATGGCGGCCAGAAGCGGTACAAAAGGGGGTGGTGATGGACGGAGCACCTGAATCAATCAAACACTCACACCTAGTCAAAAGATCTGGGTTTAATACATCACCGTTCTTTAGCCCACTCTGCCACCCCAGTTCAGACATGGCTATATGCAAATCAGTCTGACCCTGTGCCTCATGGGAACAGTCCAGCCCGAACTGCCAAGCCATGTCTTCCCTGGACCGGAAACAAGCTTCCGAGGACCGGTTTCTGGCATTCCAGCCGTCTTCAGCCCGGCTTGCTTGAATCCAGTGGCAAAGTGAGCAAGGGACTCACGTCTGAGCATACCCTGCCACACTTATGGCAGCCAGAAGCGGTACAAAAGGGGGTGGTGATGGACGGAGCATCTGAATCAATCAAACACTCACACCTAGTCAAAAGATTTGGGTTTAGTCCATCACCGTTCTTTAGCCCACTCTGCCACCCCAGTTCAGACAAGGCTATATGCAAGTCATTCTGACCCTGTGCCTCATGGGAACAGTCCAGCCTGAACTGCCAAGCCATGTCTTCCCTGGACCGGAAGCAAGCTTCCGAGGACCGGTTTCTGGCATTCCAGCCGTCTTCAGCCTGGCTTGCTTGAATCCAGTGGCAAAGTGAGCAAGGGACTCACGTCTGAGCATACCCTGCCACACTTATGGCGGCCAGAAGCGGTACAAAAGGAGGTTGTGATGGACGGAGCATCTGAATCAATCAAACACTCACACCTAGTCAACAGATCTGGGTTTAATCCATCACCGTTCTTTAGCCCACTCTGCCACCCCAGTTCAAACATGGCTATATGCAAATCAGTCTGACCCTGTGCCTCATGGGAACAGTCCAGCCCGAACTGCCAAGCCATGTCTTCCCTGGACCGGAAAAGAGCTTCCGAGGACCGGTTTCTGGCATTCCATCCGTCTTTAGCCCAGCTTGCTTGAATCCAGTGGGAAAGTGAGCAAGGGACTCACGTCTGAGCACACCCTGCCACACTTATGGCGGCCAGAAGCGGTACAAAAGGGGGTGGTGATGGACGGAGCATCTGAATCAATCAAACACTCACACCTAGTCAAAAGATCTGGGTTTAATGCATCACCGTTCTTTAGCCCACTCTGCCACCCCAGTTCAGACATTGCTATATGCAAATCCATCTGACCCTGTGCCTCATGGGAACAGTCCAGCCCAAACTGCCAAGCCATGTCTTCCCTGGACCGGAAACAAGCTTCCGAGGACCAGTTTCTGGCATTCCAGCCGTCTTCAGCCCGGCTTGCTTGAATCCAGTGGCAAAGTGAGCAAGGGACTCACGTCTGAGCATACCCTGCCACACTTATGGCAGCCAGAAGCAGTACAAAAATGGGTGGTGATGGACCTAGCATCTGAATCAATCAAATACTCACACTTAGTCAAAAGATCTGGGTTTAATCCGTCACCGTTCTTTAGCCCACTCTGCCACCCCAGTTCAGACATGGCTATATGCAAATCAGTCTGACCCTGTGCCTCATGGGAACAGTCCAGCCCGAACTGCCAAGCCATGTCTTCCCTGGACCGGAAAAAAGCTTCTGAGGACCGGTTTCTGGCATTCCAGCCGTTTTCAGCCCAGCTTGCTTGAATCCAGTGGCAAAGTGAGCAAGGGACTCACGTCTGAGCATACCCTGCCACACTTATGGCGGCCAGAAGCGGTACAAAAGGGGGTGGTGATGGACGGAGCATCTGAATCAATCAAATACTCACACCTAGTCAAAAGATCTGGGTTTAATCCATCACCGTTCTTTAGCCCACTCTGCCACCCCAGTTCAGACATGGCTATATGCAAATCAGTCTGACCCTGTGCCTCATGGGAACAGTCCAGCCCGAACTGCCAAGCCATGTCTTCCCTGGACCGGAAACAAGCTTCCGAGGACCGGTTTCTGGCATTCCAGCCGTCTTCAGCCCGGCTTGCTTGAATCCAGTGGCAAAGTGAGCAAGGGACTCACGTCTGAGCATACCCTGCCACACTTATGGTGGCCAGACGTGGTACAAAAAGGGGTGGTGATGGACGGAGCATCTGAATCAATCAAACACTCACACCTAGTCAAAAGATCTGGGTTTAATCCATCACTGTTCTTTAGCCCACTCTGCCACCCCAGTTCAGACATGGCTATATGCAAATCAGTCTGACCCTGTGCCTCATGGGAACAGTCCAGCCCGAACTGCCAAGCCATGTCTTCCTTGGACCGGAAACAAGCTTCCGAGGACCGGTTTCTGGCATTCCAGCCGTTTTTTCAGCCCGGCTTGCTTGAATCCAGTGGCAAAGTGAGCAAGGGACTCATGTCTGAGCATACCCTGCCACACTTATGGCAGCCAGAAGCGGTACAAAAGGGGGTGGTGATGGACGGAGCATCTGAATCAATCAAACACTCACACCTAGTCAAAAGATCTGGGTTTAATCCATCACCGTTCTTTAGCCCACTCTGCCACCCCAGTTCAGACATGGCTATATGCAAGTCATTCTGACCCTGTGCCTCATGGGAACAGTCCAGCCTGAACTGCCAAGCCATGTCTTCCCTGGACCGGAAACAAGCTTCCGAGGACCGGTTTCTGGCATTCCAGCCGTCTTCAGCCCGGCTTGCTTGAATCCAGTGGCAAAGTGAGCAAGGGACTCACGTCTGAGCATACCCTGCCACACTTATGGCGGGCAGAAGCGGTACAAAAGGAGGTCGTGATGGACGGAGCATCTGAATCAATCAAACACTCACACCTAGTCAAAAGATCTGGGTTTAATCCATCACCGTTCTTTAGCCCACTCTGCCACCCCAGTTCAGACATGGCTATATGCAAATCAGTCTGACCCTGTGCCTCATGGGAACAGTCCAGCCCGAACTGCCAAGCCATGTCTTCCCTGGACCGGAAACAAGCTTCCGGCAGCATTGGCAGCGCGCCTCGAGGGCCTTACCCTGACATCGTCCTGCACCATGTCCATGCGGCCGGCTTCATTTAGGAGGCGCTAGGCCTCCCGCACCAGAGGATCAGTCATTGCGTCAGCCGCCATACCGCACCCAAACTGTCCTGTGATTTCGACAAGCACAGCGATCCGGCCCGCACACAATCTCCAGCGATCTGCTACAAATAGACTCGCACCACCGCTCTGCCTGGCCGATAACTGCACCACTAAACTAGGACACAAAAAGCTCCTGCCTAATCCCCGGCTGCCGTGTCACTGTCCCTAAAATGGTGGACAGTGAAATGACATGGCCGGTTAAATACCCCCTCAGCCCAAAGAGTCAAAACCAAGCCCAGGGGAAGCCCAAATGCTGCCCAACCAGCCCAGCCAGCCCATCAGCCTCGCTGCCGTCTCTTCCCCGTTATCCCCCTCCCCCCCTTTCCCGGGCCCCAAAACACCCCGCAAAGTCCCATTCACTGATACACACGGCATATTTTTTCAACTTTTGTCAACGTTTTTTAAAAGAATCTTCCTCAACTCATACCTGCTCAACTCATGCCTGCTGTTAGTATTTATCGTCAATGCATCTTTGCCGATGCGCAGGCTCTTTGCTTTAATTTTCTTTGCTCCAGTTTAGTTTTCTTGCATTTTTGCCGATGCGCATTGCTTTGAGAACTTATGGTCTGACTTCACCTGGGTATATCTTCATTATTGCCATTGTTTCTGCGTTCTTCACTGATAAGCACGGTTTATTAACCTTAGATCTTTGCAGCAATTACTGCAAAATGCATTTGTTTTCCTTTAGTTACACCTACTCTCCCACAGCGTGTCTTGTTTAAAGCTTTCCGCCAACAGAATACTTGGACACTTACATCGTTTTGTCTCACTCACATTTTGCTTATTTCGTTTCCTTATATTTAATTTTAAAAAATTCAGTCATCATGCAAGCAATTCCTCCTCCTCCATCCTTTCTTGACAATCTTAGTGAACCACCAGTATGATGAAAAAAATATGGTTGGATGCTTTCGAGACCTATTTAGGTGCCATTGGAGCGTCCAGATTTTGCACTGAGAAGAAGAAATGTCTCCTTTTACACTCCCTTGGTTTTGAAGGCAGATCAATATTCAAATATCTTCCAGACATTCCCATGGCTGATGGTGACACTATTGATGAATATCAAGAGTTGCTCATCAAACTAAAAAATAGATTTAATAAACAACCTACCCTTATGGTGCTTCGTCACAAATTTTTCAAGAGAAAACAAAAAGATGAGGAGGATGTAGATGCAGTCAATCTGTCTTAAGGAGGTTGGCAGCAGTGTGTTTGTTCGGAAATTTCACTGACCAACTTATTCGCGATCAATGTGTTTGTCATTGTAAAGACAAACAAGTCCACACGGTACTGCTAGGCCAGGTCCTACATTGCTCACTGTGCCACTGGATTCAAGCTAGCCTGGCTGAAGAAGGGTGACATACCCTGAAACCGGTCCGAGGATGCTTTTGTCCAGTCCATGGAGGACGTGGCCTGGCAGTTTGGTCTGGACTATTCCCATGGGGCAAAGGTTCAAGACTGATTTGCATATGGCTGAGTCCAAACTAGGGTGGTGTAGTGGGTAAAAGAACAATTGATTTAACCCAGATTTTTTGACTGGGGGGAATTGTTGCATTGTCAGCATTCCATCCATCATTTGTTTGCTGAAACACTTTTCACCCTAAGTGGGATGGGTATGCCCAGACTCGGGTCCCTTGCTCACTGTGCCACTGGATTCAAGCTAGCCTGGCTGAAGAAGGGTGACATACCCTGAAACTGGTACAAGGATGCTTGTTTCCAGTGCAGGGAGGGCCTGGCCTGACAGTTTGGTATAGACTGTTCCCATGGGGCACAGGTTCAACACTGATATGCATACGGCTGGGTCCACACTGGGATGGTGTAGTGGCCAAAAGAACGATGGATTTAACCCAGATCTTTTGACAGGGGGAGAATGTTTGAATTGTCTGCATTCCGACCATAATTTGTTTGTTGTAACACTTTTTGCCCTAAGTGAAATGGGTATGCCCAGACGTGGGTCACTTGCTCACTCTGCCACTGGATTCACGTTAGCCTGGCTGAAGAAGGGTGACATACCCTCAAACCGGTCTTAGGATGCTTTTTTCTAGTCCAGTGAGGACCTGGCCTGGCAGTTTGGTCTGGACTGTTCCCATGGGGCAAAGGTTCAAGACTGATTTGCATGTGGATGGGTCCAAACTGGGGTGGCGTAGTGGGCAAAACAACAATGGATTTAGCCCAGACCTTTTGACTGGGGGAGAATGTTTGCACTGTCAGCATTCCGTCCATCATTTGTTTTCTGTAACACTTTTTGCCCTAAGTGGCATGGGTATGACCAGACAGGGGTCCCTTGCTCACTGTGCCACTGCATTCAAGCTAGCCTGGCTGAAGAAGGGTGACATACCCTGAAACCGGTCCCAAGATGCTTGTTTCCGGTTCAGGGAGGACCTGGCCTGGCAGTTTGGTCTGGACTGTGCCTATGAAACACAGGGACAAGACTGATTTACATATGGCTGAGTCCAAACTGGGGTGGCGTAGGGGCCAAAAGAACAATGGATTTAACCCAGATCTTTTGACGGGGAGAATGTTTGCATTGTCAACATTCGGTATATCATTTGTTTGCTGTAACACTTTTCACCCTAAGTGGGATGGGTATGCCCAGACGTGGGTCTCTTGCTCACTGTGCTACAGGATTCAAGCTAGCCGAGCTGAAGAAGGGTGACATAACCTGAAACCGGTCCTAGGATGCTTGTTTTCGGTCCAGAGAGTACCTGGCCAGGCAGTTTGGTCTGGACTGTTCCTATGGGACACAGGGACAAGACTGATTTACATATGGCTGGGTTCAAACTGGGATGGGGTAGTGGGAAATAGAACAATGGATTTAACCCAGATCTTTTGACTGGTGGAAAATGTTTGCATTGTCAGCATTCCGTCCATCTTTTGTTTGCTGTAACACTTTTCACCCTAAGTGGGATGGGTATGCTCAGACGTGGGTCCCTTGCTCACTGTGCCACTGCATTCAAGCTAGCCTGGCTGAAGAAGGGTGACATACCCTGAAACCGGTCCCAAGATGCTTAGCCTGGTCTAGGGAGGGCCTGGCCTGGCAGTTTGGTCTGAACTGTTCCCATGGGGTACAGGGTCAAGACTGATTTGCATATGGATGTGTCCAAACTGGGGTGGCGTAGTGGGCAAAAGAACAATGGATTTAACCCAGATCTTTTGACGGGGAGAATGTTTGCATTGTCTGCATTCCTTCCATCATTTGTTTGCTGTAACACTTTTCGCCCTAAGTGGGATGGGTATGACCAGACATGGGTCCCTTGCTCACTGTGCCACTGCATTCAAGCTAGCCTGGCTGAAGAAGGGTGACATACCCTGAAACCGGTCCTAGGATTCTTGTTTTCGGTCCAGGGAGTAGCTAGCCTGGCAGTTTGGTCTGGACTGTTCCTATGGGACACAGGGACAAGACTGATTTACAGATGGCTGGATCCAAACTGGGATGGCGTAGTGGGCAATAGAACAATGGATTTAACCCAGATCATTTAGACTGGTGGAGAATGTTTGCATTGTCAGCATTCCGTCCATCTTTTGTTTGCTGTAACACTTTTCGCCCTAAGTTGGATGGGTATGCTCAGACGTGGGTCCCTTGCTCACTGTGCCACTGCAATCAAGCTAGCCTGGCTGAAGAAGGGTGGCATACGCTGAAACCGGTCCCAAGATGCTGATCCCGGTCTAGGGAGAGCCTGGCCTGGCAGTTTGGTCTGAACTGTTCCAACGGGGCACAGGGTCAAGACTGATTTGCATATGGCTGGGTCCAAACTGGGGTGGCGTAGTGGGCAAAAGAACAATGGATTTATCGCAGATCTTTTGACTGGGGGAGAATGTTTGCATTGTCAGAAACCTTGCCTGTGGATGATCGGAGCACTGTGCTGGAGGCTCTCACCTTTCCTGACTATCGCCGTTGGATTACCGAGGGAACACTCTACGACTTGCAGGACCCGCTGCGCGGGTCCCGCTGCGCTTGCAGCCACTCAGGGGCTCGTGTGGGGAGCTGAAAACTTCCAGGACATCTTGCACACCGGCAGGGCTGCGAGCAGTGTAGCAGGGACTCCATTGCCCAGGAGTCCCTGCGTGTCACACCTGTGGCCGCTCTCCCTGCCGGCCACGCCCCCCGTCAGTTTAAAAGTGCACAAGTCTAAGTAGCAAGCGGGAAACCTTGCCTGTGGATGATCGGAGCTCTGTGCTGGAGGCTCTCACCTTTCCTGACTATCGCCGTTGGATTACCGAGGGAACACTCTACGACTTGCAGGACCCGCTGCGCGGGTCCCGCTGCGCTTGCGGCCACTCAGGGGCTCGTGTGGGGAGCTGAAAACTTCCAGGACATCTTGCATACCGGCAGGGCTGCGAACAGCCTAGCAGGGACTCCATTGCCCAGGAGTCCCTGCGTGTCACACCTGTGGCCGCTCTCCCTGCCGGCCACGCCCCCCGTCAGTTTAAAAGTGCACAAGTCTTAGTAGCAAGCGGGAAACCTTGCCTGTGGATGATCGGAGCACTGTGCTGGAGGCTCTCACCTTTCCTGACTATCGCCGTTGGATTACCGAGGGAACACTCTACGACTTGCAGGACCTGCTGCGCGGGTCCCGCTGCGCTTGCAGCCACTCAGGGGCTCGTGTGGGGAGCTGAAAACTTCCAGGACATCTTGCACACCGCAGGGCTGCGAGCAGCCTAGCAGGGACTCCATTGCCCAGGAGTCCCTGCGTGTCACACCTGTGGCCGCTCTCCCTGCCGGCCACGCCCCCTGCCCTGCCCCAGCCCTATTTCAAAGACAGAAGTTACCGCTGCGCGGTAGCGAGCGGGAGCGACCGGGGCGAAGACCAGGCTAAGAGCGGGCCCTCTGAGGCCCTCGTAGGCCAGAGTAGGCTGGGCTGGGCCCACCCATTTACATCTGTAGCTCAGTGGTCCGTGCTACAGGCAGGTGAATGGCTACGCTGGCTGAAGAGGGAACCTCTGGGAAAAGAGGAAGACTACGCAATGGGTCCCTGGACAATTACTTTTCCAAGGTTCTGTGTGAGGGAGACAAGGACTCTATTATGGCTGAGCGAAGGGCTGAGCGGCGACGTTCAGTTGAGAGTATGAAAAATAGATCCCTTACTGACAGTACTCCTCTTGCTTTGGCCCGGGAGGGAGGTTTACTAGACATGAGTGGGGAAAATGCTAGCCAAGATGGTGTCCCTCTTCTGTTGCGTGTTTGTACACCTACTCCCTGCTTGCCCTCAGACCATATTGTAATTGTTTCCCCTACTCCTAGCCCCTGCCGTATCACTGTTACAGCGAAGCCGAGGAAGCCGAAACCCAAGCAATTAGTTGTTGCCCAGATTCACCGCCCACCACCTAGTAAAAAAAGGAGGAAATCAAGGGCGGCCCTAGGTAAAGCTAAAATCCCGCACTCTGACTTTGGTAAAGGGTTAAAAACTCCTATTTCTAATGAGAGTGTTTTAGTAGAGGGGCCGGATTTTCCATCAGTTGAGGCATTACCGCCAAAAACCAAATTATCGGAAATAGTCACACAGGTTGTGGATTCTGATATTAATGTAGGGGTGGTAGCAGCAGATATTCCATCTCCCCCCACATTAATAGGGAACTTGGAATTTTTATTGAGATCTCTCCTCTTACCTATTAATGAGACCATTAAAAAAGTTGAAATTAGACTGACAATCCTGGAGACTGCTATAAACAGCATGGTTACGTTAACCAAAGCCCAGGGGAGTGGGGTGGTGCATCCCACACCCACAGCTAGGCTACCCACTAACAATGTTGTTAATACCCCAATCGCCCCTCCCCAGACGACTAAACAGAAGTCACAGCCCCAAGGTAGGGCTGACCCTGGCCCTCAAAATCCACCCCCTCCTAATCACATAAATACTCCAGTAACTGAAACGGGTGGAGACCCCAAAAGACCAGTGTTGAAGGCCCCCACAAGTAATAAACGGGACAAAATGGGGAAGGTAGATATACTAGAGACCCAAGAAAAAAGGGGCCGCAAGTGGAAATTCCCCCAGAAGCAGTGCCCTTTGTGGTAGTTTTGACCGGGGTTCCACCGTTAGCAGGAAACAAGAAGGAGGGATATCCTGAATTAAAAAATAAAATCATTCACTGGTTGAGGACATATAGGCCCATAGCACATAATATAGATGGGGATATAGTGTATGTCAGGCGGATCAACTGGCTGGGTAGCAGACGCAAAGATACTGAAGGGGACATAGTGGTAGTTAACTTCAGAGACCATCGGGCAGTAGACTACATCTTAAACTGGCCAACTGGAAGTGGGGACACTCGTATCATCCCTCGGGCCCTAACTTATTTCTATCCTAGGTCAGAGGACTTTCCTCCTAAATACCAAAACAAGTTCCACTGTTATAGACCAATCCCTCCTTTACCACATAGTAACACTTATACTCAGCATGGGCAGTACCCTGCCCACGCTGTTGACCACCTTGCCTGGATTACAGTGCCCCAGAGACACACAATGAACCGCGACATTAGGATGGAACATCTAAGACCCTTTACTCCTCTGGATACTTACAATAGGTTTTCGCAGCTCTCCGGGTTGGAAGACTGCGATTGATGTTCACAGTCTAAGGGGGAGCGATGTGGCCAGTTGGGTGTGGAGGCTCCGGGGTCCGGTGGCCGTAAAGATATATGGCAGGAGGGATCCCCTGTAGTTCAAAATGTCGCTATCACTAGCATTATTGGGGCTCCATTGGTAGCTGCGAGTACGGTCAGCACGGTTGGCTGCACTGTACACCCCAATTCTCCTATTCGGGCGGTGGGTAGCTGCACGACCAAGGAGGGTAATGATGGGGGAGTAAGGGGGTCCATACCAAAGTATCCAAGGGTCGGCAGGTAATAAACCTGTTATCTTGGAATGTAGCGGGGTTAAAAAGGAAGCTGGATATACTGGAATGGCATACATTCATCGAGAAGTTCGATGTTTGTCTGTTTCAGGAAACCTGGAGCCTGCTACCCATAAACAAACCGGGTTATACCACCTATTTCTCTCCAGCAGTAAGCAGAGGGAAGGGCAGACCGGCGGAAGGCCTCACGGTCTGGATAAAAATTGACTTAGACTGGGATGTGACCCACCACGACTCGGAGTGTAGTGATATACTTCATCTCTCCTCTAGGGGTCACATGGAGGGATGTAGGCTTGAACTATTCAATGTGTATGCCCGAGGGACATCAGGGGATACCACCTCCTCAACCATATCATCTCTAGATTCAGCCTTAGCTAACTGCCCTCCTGCAGCGAAAATCATTGTGGGGGGAGATTTCAATTGTACGTTTGAACCCCTCCTTGGTGACGACCCCTTGGGTATTGAAGAAGAAGATTCGAAATGGTCCATCCCAACCCTGTCTTTGCCCCCTATTAGAAAATGGTCTGCTAGGGCAATCCAAATCAATGCACTAACCAGGGTTCATAAGCTAAGAGCTCTTAACGGTAGGACTATGTCCGACCGGGCAGGTGCAATGACCTTTAATAGGCTCATAGGGCCGTCCCGAATTGACTACATCCTAATGGATGTTAGTTTGTGGACTGACCTAATTGATATGGAGGTGTTACCAAGTCAGGATAGCGACCATAATCCTTTGTGTAGTAAGTTTAAGTGGGGTAACACTAAAGATAGGAGGGTGAGTGCCCCCACAAAGACAACTAAAGAGATTATCCCATATAATAATAATCGTAGATTGAAATGGGATAAGGTAAACTTGAAGGAGGACGAACTAGGGACCATTAAATCCCTTGTGGTGGGCCTGTACGCGGATCTGGAGGTTTGGGATCGTGAAAACGGGATTATCATGAACCCTCCCACTTCCCTTGATACAGTCTATAAAGCCACAATTGAGCAAGTAAGTCACTTCTTTATCTCCAAAGGGAAAAGCCATAGGAAGAACATCATACCCCCCATCTCAAGTAAACCTTGGTATTCGGACCAGTGCAAGGGTAAAAGGAAAAATCTGACAGAAGCCCAACTTTCAAGGGATCCTTTACTAGTTAGAGCGGCTAGGAAGGATTATTTAAAAGTTTTAGCGCTGGCTAAACGCGAATGGGAGGAAAGGCATTGTCAAGACTTAACAAATGCCGTGAGCAGGAGGAACCCGAATCTTTTTTGGGACTTAATCAATAGAACTAGACAAGGGAGATCGCAACCATTAGCAGCTCATATAACTAGCCAGCAATGGTTTAATCACTTTTCAGCCTTATATGGCGGAAATGAGGACATAAACAGCCCCGGGGTAGTCAGCTGCGGTGTTGGGGATCCTACAGGGGAGGA
This sequence comes from Lissotriton vulgaris, assembly GCF_964263255.1. Taxonomy (NCBI): domain Eukaryota; kingdom Metazoa; phylum Chordata; class Amphibia; order Caudata; family Salamandridae; genus Lissotriton; species Lissotriton vulgaris. The sequence goes on along the minus strand of NW_028243309.1, from coordinate 131,692 downwards.
TGAGCTCCCATTTACGGCCTCTGAAGTTGCAGTGGCTCTTAAACATCTAACCCCAAAGAAGGCGGCCGGTCCGGATGGGATCCCTGGGGACCTCTTGATTGTGGAACCTTTGGCCTGGGCCAACCTAATTGCCACATTAATGAATCTGATTGTAAGGGGACACCCTGTGCCTGACTCTTGGAAGGGGGCTGAGGTGGTAACAGTGTTTAAGAAAGGGGCTAGAGATGACCCTGCCAATTACAGACCTATCAGTCTGGTAGATGTAATCCAGAAAGTGGTTGGCAGGGTCATTATCTCAAGGGTTGGCGATTGGATGGAGGAGGCTAGCATCCTCTCCCACTTCCAAGCTGGATTCCGAAGAAAGGTAGGCACGATGGACCAGTTCTTTTGCTTTTTTGTTATCTATTGGAGGACAGTTACCATCAAAAAGGGCAGTTTATATATGGCCTTCATAGATCTTAAAACAGCTTTTGACCTGGTCCTTCTGGTTAAACTGTGGGAGATCCTAGGAGGGATGGGCTTCCCCGGTAGACTCTTGAGTTTAATTGTAAAGCTCCACGAGGGGAACTATGCGAGGATCAGATGGGGTACCCAGGGACAGTTAACTGACAGGGTCCCTGTGAGGAGTGGAGTACGCCAGGGCTGTGTTATGGCCCCGACTCTTTTCTCCTTGTTTGTGAATGGAGTGGTGGACCACCTGAGAGGGGAAGAGTCGGATGCCCCATCCCTGGCGGGGGAAAGAATCCCCACCCTACTCTTCGCCGACGACACTTTATTGATCTCCAAATCCCCAGTGGGTCTGCAAAAACTCTTGAATCGATTCAGCTCCTTTTGCACAAACAGAGGCTTAACCATCAACACCTCAAAAACCAAGCTGATAGCCTTTTCACCTTCCAAAAGATTTAAAAAATAATGGTCGACTCATTCGACTATCTAGGGGTGCGGATAAACAGTCGAATGACCTGGAAGGACCATCTGGCCAAAATGTTACTCGGTCACAAAAGAGTATCTGGGGTGACCCTGAGGGAGCTTCGTGAGTCAACCAGTAAACCTGTCTCCCCGGCCATGGCCATTTATGAGGGCCAGATACTCCCGGCGGCATTATATGGCTCTGAGCTCTGGGGGTTCGAAAATGTCTCGGAACTTTCCATAGCAGAAAATAAGTTCTTGAGGGAGGTGGTGGCTCTTCCCGCCTCTACTCCGCTGATCCCCCTGCGACTAGACTTGGGAAGACGAGCCCTTAAGGACCTAGTGAGGCTGCGCCCATTGCTCTTCTGGGTCCGCTTAAGAAGGACTGAGGAGCTTGTTAAATACGCTGAAGGGTTGGATGACCTATTACTGCTGGACACTGGCAATAAGATTGGATGGCTGAACAATGTGAGAGACCTGGTTTTCAAACTAGGACTGAGAGATGCATGGGAGTCACAAAGGCCGCCGCCCAAGCTAGTGATCAAGAAGCTATACTGGGACTGGGTACAGGGCAAGGCATTACGTGGAACGGTTGGGGGTTCACTCACAGATCGGTTTTTAGAATTTAAATGGGTGAGAAAGCTGGAACCCTTTCTTGATCTGATAACCAAACCCTTAGACAGAGCGCTATATTTAAAACTAAGGTACGGGACCCTCCCGGTGCATGAATTTACCACGAGGTGGTTCAATTCTGGTGCCCCCTTGCGCTCGTGCCCTGGCTGCTCAGCACCTAAAGAGTCTGTGGCCCACCTATTTTTCGCCTGTCCCGCCTACAAAGTGGCCCGGAAGATCTGGCTGAAACCTGTATGCAGGGAGTTGGGGTTGAGTTGTCATAGTTTGGCCTTACGTGTACTCTCTACCGATTCATCATCCGCTGTTATGATTTGCGGGGTGGCAACATTTTTGAGTAGTGCATGGCTGACGCGCTCACGGCTACTGAAGTTGTACCCTAGGTTACCAATTGATTGACTGCATGTAACTGAAGGCTCCTTTACTTACTTAATCTAGTGACTGTTGAGTATGCTTCATCTCAGGTTTATATCAATTATGCTGCTATATTTTATCACTGTTTTTAGCGGGGGAATTGTATATTTATTGTGTATATGTATTCTTTTATGGTGAACAAATTTTACCGAATAAAGATATTCAACACAACACGCATTGTCAGCATTCCGTCCATCATTTGTTTGCTGTAACTCTTTTTGACCTAAGTGTGATGGGTATGCCCAGACGTGGGTCCCTTGCTCACTGTGCGACAGGATTCCAGCTAGCCCAGCTTAAGAAGGGTGACATAACCTGAAACCGGTCCTAGGAAGCTTGTTTTCGGTCCACGGAGTATCTGGCCTGGAAGTTTGGTCTTGACTGTTCCCATGAGGCACAGGGTAAAGACTGATTTACATAAGGCTGGGTCCAAACTGGGATGGCGTAGTGGGCAAAAGATCCATGGATTTAACCCAGATCTTTTGACTGGTAGAGAATGTTTGCATTGTCAGCATTCCGTCCATCTTTTGCTTGCTGTAACAGTTTTCGCCCTAAGTGGGATGGGTATGCCCAGATGTGTGTCACTTGCTCACTGTGCCACTGAATTCAAGCTAGCCTGGCTGAAGAAGGGTGGCATAACCTGAAACCGGTCACATGATGTTTGTTTCCAGTGCAGGGAGGACCTGGCATGGCAGTTTGGTCTGGACTGTTCCCATGGGGCACAGGTTCAAGACTGATATGCATATGGCTGGGTCCAAACTGGGGTGGCGTAGTTGTCAAAAGAACAATGGATTTAACCCAGATCTTTTGACTGGGGGAGAATGTTTGCATTGTCAGCATCCTGTCCATCATTTGTTTGCTGTAACACTTTTCGCCCTATGTGGGATGGGTATGCCCAGACGTGGGTCTGTTGCTCACTGTGCAACTAAATTCAAGCTAGCCTGGCTAAAGAAGGGTAACATACCCTTAAACCGGTCACAGGATGTTTGTTTCCAGTGCAGGGAGGACCTGGCCTGGCAGTTTGGTCTGGACTGTTCCCTTGGGGCACAGGTTCAAGACTGATATGCATATGGCTGGGTCCAAACTGGGCTGGCGTTGTGGTCAAAAGAACAATGGATTTAACCCAGATCTTTTGACTGGGGGAGAATGTTTGCATTGTCAGCATGCCGCCCATCATTTGTTTGCTGTAACACTTTTCGCCCTACGTGGGATGGGTATGCCCAGTCGTGGGTCCCTTGCTCACTGTGCCACTGGATTCAGGCTAGCTTGTCTGAAAAAGGGTGACATACACTGAAACTGGTCCTAGGATGCTTGTTTCCGGTCCAGGGAGGAGCTAGCCTGGTAGTTTGGTCTGGACTTTTCCCATGGGGCACACGGCCAAGACTGATTTGCATATGGCTGGATCCAAACTGGGGTGGCGTAGTGGGCAAAAGAATGATGGATTTAACCCAGATCTTTTGACTGGGGAGAATGTTTGCATTGCCAGCATTCCATCCAGCATTTGTTTGCTTTAACACTTAGGGGCATATTCACGAGGAGCTATCGCTGCATTAACAGCACTTCATCGCAGCCAAAGTCTTGGTAAATTTACCCTACCATTCACAAGCTGATTCTAACAGCCCACAGCACCAGTTTTCCAGTGATAGCAGCCGGAAAAAATATCACCACAGAGCACCCCCGTAACTATCGCTAATGAGATGTAGAGTAGGCATTCCCGTGCAAAAATCCGCAACAACACAACACCTCAACATTCACATCTACCAGCCAGATCAGCTATAAGAACACAAAACACACGATAAGGTGCATTAGCAGAAGGAAATTAACACCTGCTCTGACCTGGTGTAAAGTCAGACCACAGCCTGCACCACAAAAGGGAGCTCAGCCCACAGCCACACCTGAAGACAAACGGATGCCATGGAGCAACTGAACACACAGCACAGACACCCAAGAGGGCCACAGCACCCACTGACACAACACCCAGGCCCGCAACACCCCCCGGGCCCACACCAAACCCCGGAGCAAGAAACTGCACATGAACACCATGGATCCCAAAACAAATATTCTGCCTGATGTCACACAATCAGGAAAATCAACATACATGCATGGCCAGAAAATGGAGATTCAGTCATACAGCAATGCAATCACCAACACAAAACACCATACAAGCAAATGCTAAAACAACCTTTCGGATGAGACCTAGCGAGTCCTCATTGGCTTATCCATAGGACACAGCCTGGATCACTAAATTCAAGAGAAGAAGGTGTGCCATGCGCCCAACAAAGGAAAGAGTGGTAGAGAGCGAGGGAGAGAGATGGAATGAAATTGCACAAGCAGCACAAGGCCTTGCTGGGCACCTGGCTTCACATGCCAACATGTGTGTGTGCTTCGCCATCCGTACACCATGAGCCCACGGCCGTGTCCAATCTCAGCGCCAAAGAGACATCACATTCCGAAAACGCAAGGAGAAGTCAGACAAACATCAGGGATGAAAGCTCCATTGTACCAATGCAGAAGGCAGGAGGCCACTGCACCTCTGACCTTGGTCCAGAATGCGCCTTGAACACCCTGGGAGAGATACCATGGCAGATGTGAACGACTCCCACACCACCCATCGTGCAAATAAACTACCCAACTCACCACACCCCACACACAGAAGCCCCTGCCGGAGGTACCCCCTCATGGGATACCTGCACTTTCTGGAAGCGTTTCCATTATTTTTGGGCACTTGTCTAAATTTGCCTGCCAAATCTTTGCAGTTACCGTCACCTTCACTGCTACTGCCCTGCCTCGCTGATCGTCTCCCCTTCCAGCCGATTAGGTTGCTGTGGTGGGGACGGGCCAGGTTGGACGCCATCTTGTGGGTACTCTGGGGTTGCCGGTGCAGTTTCTCGGCCACTCCCCCCTCTGGCGAGTACTTCTGGCGTGCTGTTTGCGTCGCTCGCATGATTGAACATTACTTGCAGACCTCCTGAGGCGATTAAAGCCAGGAGCTCCGTTACTTGCATTTTAAAAAAAGCAAATCTGTTTTTATTTGTGTATTGTGTATAACGTGACTTTCCTTAAACTTCTACGCTTGTCTGCTCGCATGATTACTATCGCCTGCAGATCTCCTGAGGCATTTTAAGCCAGGAGCACCGATACCTGCACTTTCTGGAAGCGTTCCCATTATTTTTGGGCACTTGTCTAAATTTACCTGCCAAATCTTTGCACTTGCCGGCACCTTCACTGCTACTGCCCTGCCTCGCTGATCGTCTCCCCTTCCAGCCGATTAGGTTGCTGTGGTGGGGACGGGCCAGGTTGGACGCCATCTTGTGGGTACTCTGGGGTTGACGTGCAGTTTCTCGGCCACTCCCCCCTCTGGCCAGCATATAATAACAACATCATCCCGGCCGCAAAGCGGCCGCGCGCAGCGGACGCGCTGGCGGCGCGCCAAAGGCTAGCCCGTCTGTGCCCGTCCGCGACCGGTCGGGACCCGGGGCCACAGATTCTGCCCCTTTTATAACTTACACTTCCTCACAGGTCCTTGCCTTTCAAGGTAAGGGGGCCATCAGTTCCTCTACGCTTAAACATATTATTGCCCTTGGAATCCCTGCTCCCTTTTCTCCTCCTCCTGCGGCTCCCTTGCCCATACCCTAGTCGGCCGTCCCTCCTGCCTCTCCCCTCCCTCACCCTCCCTGCCCGCCTGCTAGGGCTTTGGCCTTTCTTCTTAACACCCACTCGGCGGGCAGGCATCAGCTGGAACTCTATAACCTATTGGATACAGAGGCTCCTGTTTTTTTGTTCCTCTCAGAAACATGGTTTTCCGCAGACTCCTCGCCTGATGTCCTAGCTGCGCTCCCCGATTCTTACTATGCCCTTCGGGCCGATCGCCCCGATGGGAAAATTGGTGGGGGCGTGGCCATGATTATCTGATCCTACCTTCAGTTCCAACTGCTTCCTCACCCTCCCATACCCAACGTAGACCTTATAGTGGCTCGGTCAATGAACCTCGTAGACCCCCTCCCTGTAGTTCTTATTTATCGCCCCCCCGTCCATGTCTCATTTTGTGCCTGCCCTACAGGAGCTGCTGGCCACTCTTGTGGTCTACAACTCCTCGGTTCTTTTACTGGGCGACCTTAATTATTGGCCTGGTAACCCCAGGGAAGACAGGGCTTCCAAAGACTTTACTGACACCATGTGTGGCCTTAATTTTACTTCCCATATTCACTCCCCTACTCACTCACATGGTCATATCCTTGACCAGCTATGGTCGGCCAGTCGGGCTATTTCTTCCATCATTATTCTCCCCTGCACCTGGTCGGATCACTCGTTCATCTCTTTTATTACTGACCTTGGAGTCACCGACAAGCCCTCCCTGCCTAAAAACATCTTAGCACGGAACTGGAATCGGGTGGATTTTAACACTCTCTGCTCGTCCTTGGCGACCCGCCCTCCAGACTTTTCTGATCTTTCTCTCGACCATCAAGTTGACGCCATTAATGGTTGCCTGTCCACCTCATGTGATCCAGTGGCCCCCCTTAGGAGGGTCAAGGCGTGTCGCCTCCACGAAGCCAACAAGTGGTTTACTGATGACCTCAAGGCCCTGAAATTGGCTCTCAGACAGTCAGAACGCCAGTGGAGGCGCAACTATTGCCCCTCCCTGAGAGATCGCTACAAGTCTCTCCTTAAGAACTATAAGAGAGCTATTCTCTCAGCTAAATTAGATTTCTCTGGCAAGATTCTGTCAGCGGCAAATAAAACTAAGGAGATTTTTTCTATCGTTCACTCCTTGGCCGCATCTGATAGAGTCAACCCTTACCCAGTCCCATCCCAAGCCCTCTGCCTTTCCTTGAATGATTTCTTTCTTGAGAAGATTGCCAACATCAAACGGAATATTCCTCCGTCCTCTTCTCTCCTTCCCTCCCCTTTCCTCCCCTCTTTGTCTTCCTCTCTCAATCAATTTCCACCTATCTCTAAGGAATCCTTCCTTATTCTGCTCAGAAAAATCAAGTCAGGTTCTACTACCGACTATGGACCGGCTTGAATCTTAAGGGAGTTGTTCTCCGGCTGCCCCGATCCCCCTCTCTCTCTTCTCAATGCCTCCATCTCCCAGGGTACAGTTCCAGCTCTCTTTAAATCAGCCACAGTGATCCCCATTCTGAAGAAACCTGGCTCTGATCCCACTCTCCTAATAATTTCAGACCTATTTCTCTGCTCCCTTACTTAGGCAAGATCTTGGAGAGCCACATTACTTCATGCCTCTCGGCCTACATCGAGGACAATCACCTATTGGCCTCCCATCAAGCTGGCTTTCATCCAGTCCACTCGACTAAATCCGTGGTCCTTGCTGTTGTGGACGAGTTGAAGAACAAGGCTGATTCCAACTTTCCTCAGGCCTTGGTGCTTCTTGATCTGTCCGCTGCTTTTGACACGGTTGACCACTCCATTCTTCTCGACCGTGTCATGGCAGCAGGCATTCGGGGCTCTGCCTTTTCATGGCTCGCCTCATTTCTCCACGGTCGGACTCAGGCCGTTCATCTCTCCAGTTTCTCTGCCCCCCGTGTCCGGTGTCCTGTGGGGTTCCCCAAAGTTCTTCCCTCTCCCCTCTTCTTTTCAACCTTTATATCTACCCGCTTATTGTTTCTCTGTTAAACATGGAGGTCTCGGTATATAATTACGCTGACGATCTTCAGCTGGTTTTTGACCTCTCTCATGACTCTGATTCCATCTCTAAATTTCAAACTACACTAATTTTCATTGCTGACTGGATGAATCAAAATCACTTAAAGCTTAATCCGGACAAGACGGAGTTAGTCCTGATTGGTGGCTGTTCAAACCCCTGGACCTCTGCCTTCTTGCCTTCCACCTTTGGTCCTCCCCCGGTTCCTTCTGCCTCAGTCAGAACCCTGGGAATTAAAATCAGTCAGGAACTCTCCCTTCGTCCCCAGATCAGCTCGGTCGTCTCATCCTGCTTTTTGTCCCTCAGGATTATTAGAAAGATTTTTTGTTTTTTCTCTTTTGATGCCCTGAAAATTATTGTTTTGGCCATGATTCTCTCACGGTTGGACTATGGAAACTGCCTTTATGTGGGCATCCCCGCCTACGAGTTGCGGCGTCTTCAATCCATCCAGAATCAAGCTGCCCGCCTCCCTTATAGGCTTCCTAGATTCCACCACATCACTCCCCTGCTCAGATCCCTCCACTGGCTCCCCATCCTGCAGAGGACCCTCTTCAAGATGGGTTGCATGGTCTTTATGGCCCGCATGGCCTCTATCTTTATCAATTCCATGATTGCCCACTATCTTCCTTCTCGTAACCTTCGCTCCTCCAACCAGGCACTCTTAACCGTCCATCGCTTCCGTAAGGCCAGAGTAGGCGGCACTAGATTTTCCATCCTTGCCCCCAGGTTCTGGAACAGCCTCCCCTTGACTATCAGATCCATATCCGTCTATCTGCACTTCCGCAAGGCTCTTAAAACCTATTTGTTTTCCCAAGCTTTCCAGTCTTAATCACCTCCTGGTGTCCCGTCTTCTGGTAATTGTTTTAATTTGTTAGCGTCAGGAAGCCGCTTGGCCACAGAACGCTCTACAAATAATTTAAACCTCAAACTTCAACTTCATGGGATGACCTTGGCACTCATGGAAACAGCAACCCCTTCAGTCCAACGTTTCACACACATTCGAATCATTGCACAGAGCTGTGGCATATCTTCCACAAAAGTGCCGCGGTTCAGAAGAGTGCCGGTTCCATGAGACGCACTAAGGCAATGGCAGGCCATACAGGGCACATGCACAACCCCCATCACTTGGAACACTACAGTGCATGTATGCTGCATTTACTGGGTGCAGTGCCGCTGCCGAACATGCACATTCGAGTGTTCTATGGAAGTCTGCCTAGTCAACACAACTGTAGATGAATTGGACTATGACTTGAGTGTGCGCCCCTTGTTGGAACACGAACAGGAATGTAACCGAGACAGCCGTGCATGGGATGCCTTGATATACTGCATATGTATTGGCAGTTGTGCATGGGAGATTGCACAATTCTTCGTGTGCAGTAACCACATAGAGGCGCTTCCCTATTGGGCTGTATTGCGGATTGGTGAAACAGCGTGGATTGAGCACACCTGCCCGGACCAGTTAATGGATTGGCTCACCTTGGTGTTCCTTGAACACGACAACGACATACTATTGGAACACATTGCACATGAAGCAACGCAGGCATTCATGGACAAGTAACTACATCCCTGCAGCCACATCCGAATGTTACCCACAGCACATGTCCCAACAACTTGTTGCATTGTGGGTATTGCTCACATATCCCACCACAACAGAGCACACGTCTGTCATCGTCTGCACTCTGGATGCATGTGCGTAGCACAACGGGTCACACCTGTGCAAAGTGATGCAGGTCCATGGTCGGAGCAACACGTTTGGCAACATTGTCAATTTGGACACACTGCTGGGGGAGAGCACACACATGGCAATGTAGCACAACATGTGAACCTGTCGGACCCTTTCACCTGAACACTGTCAGCAGAGCAGATAATCAGAGCACTCCGGTGGCAGAGCACTATGCAGATCCCATGGGCAGTGAGTCGTGCCCCCTCACACAGGGCAATGGGCAGTTGCCAAACAACACATGACTCATCCAGCAAGGCAGGCTGGGAACGTTGCCATCTGTGATGACTGTCGTACATTTTTGCACCACCATTTCCTGATCCCCAACATGTACCCATCCTGCATGCAAGTGTCTTAAGCATGTCCCTGACTGGTGTGGCCGTTTCCTCGTCCATACTGACACACACATCCCAATAAAGTCTATGCCACCCTACTGGTGTCTAAGTGTGAGGAGTGTTGATTTGACTCTGTGAGCCAGACATTGTTTTGGGATAGGTGCTGTTGACATGTGCACTTATGTGCCTTCAGCGATGTGAGTATGGTGTTCAACCTCTGACCATGTGGAGCAATGTCATAAATCATAACAAAATGTGTCCACACACATGTTTGTAAGTAGGTATGGACGTGTGCCTACGTTGGGGGTTCATGAGATTGTTGTTGATGTGCAATGGGGCCACAGCTTGTACTCACCTTCACAGTCATCCAATTTGCCATGTGTCTAAGGGATACACATGTGCATAGATGTCAGTTACCATGGTGTACCTTCATTTGCAATAATTGTCCCCACATCCAGCCATGCTTCCATACGTGAGTGAACATAGTAATGACACATCTGTGATTCAGAATGTTTTATTCACATTCAGGTGATTGACGGAGCTCGAGCTGTGCATGGCCATCCAAGCCCACATCACATGGAAGCCCAGTGGTGGGCAAACCACAGTCTTTTAGGGATTGAGAAGTGATTAGGAAGTGAGAGGGTGCAGTCCGCAGCAGGATTGCTGTGTAATTGGCCAGCAGTGATGAAATGGGAGTCCGTGTCAGGTGAATGTTGCCGCTGCAGTTATCTGGGAGTGACTCAGTGACATCAATGGCAAGATGAAGTACTGCAGGGCATTGAAGTTCCCAGACACTACTCGCTGGTGTCCAGCCGTGGGAGACATACTTCCAGTTTGCATCTGCTCCATGGTCTCCATTGGCCTCCGCATCTGTGCCAACTCTGTGCTGTAATCGCTGGTGCCTGTCTGACTGGACAGTTCTTGTAGTAGATTTATGGCCCCAGCGAGGTCAGTCAAGGTCTGTGGCGGAGCATGGTGCATACAGGGAGTGTCCGATAGGGACTGTACGTGGTCCCTGATGGGACTCAGACACACATGTATGGCATCAAGTTTGGCTGCCACAAGTTTAAAACCCACCCACAACTGTTCAGCCAACTCCACCTGGCAACTCCACACACATTGTTGGAACTTCATGTATTGGTCGGGGGTGCTGGGAGACAGCTGTGCTGGTGTGTGTTTCCTGCTGTGTGGTCTGTTCAGGTGGTGGGCTCACCTGCTCCTGGGGATGGGGTGCGGAGGCTGTCTATTATCCTTTGGAGGGTGCCCTGACATATGTGCAGGTTGTCATCTTCATCATCAAGGTGTGGTGTGCCCTGCAGGAGGTGTTGTTTGTCCCTTTGCCATGTGAAAGGTGAGATGCAGGTTAACAGAGTAACACATGTATGTTAGAGTTTTGCAGATCTTTAATTCAGACTGCATGCCAATACATTGTCACATTTTTGGTGGAGCTGGCTATTTAATGGCAGTCAGTGTGTTTTTCGACTACATGACGGATGTGTGGTAGTACCAGTGCATTATTATCACACAGTGTCAGGCAATGGCAGATGTGAGTGGACAGTTACTACGCATGTGCGGGACCTGCTGTGAGCCGCGTCCTATGCTGTTGATGTTGCACTTTGTACCACATTGCCGTCATTGCTGATGTTCTGTGATTGCTATTTGTGTGTGCTACATTGTGGGGGAGCTGCCCCTGCAGCTCTGATTTCTTGTAGTCTCCTCCCTTTGAGGCGGAGTGCCTTTGAATTGTGTGCTTTTCGGGGCTTGATTTTTTTGGACTTGGGTCAAATGTGCTTTCGGACAGATTTTGTGGCATGGTGCATTGTCCATCTGCTGCGTGTATTGTACAGCAGGGGTAGTGTGTGCATGTGGACATATCAGAGTGTGAGGTGCTCCTTTATGGATGTGAACCGCACTGGGCTAACTCAATGTTGATTCGTGGGCCATCTCATGTTTTTGGGCTGCTGCCATGCTGTCAGGAATGCAGTGTTATTTGAATAGTCATTGTGGGTCACAGAGCCGCTGCTTTTCTGGATTCAGCACACGTGCATGGATCGGTTGTGATATTGGTGATCTAGAGGGGGCACCTTTGTGTACATTGTGGACGGGGGCCTACTTTGTGTTTCTCTGTGTGCTGCAGTGTGCCAAGGCTATCAGTGACATGTTCCACGATCATTGTGCGTGTGCAGTGTGCTACACATAATTGTGCATGTGTGCCATTGTGCCCATCTTCCCCCTTCCCTAAGTCCCTGATCGTTACTCGCCATGTTGCAATTGGGTCCGGTTGTATTGTGCAGTGTCCAGGCCCCTAATTCCTGACACCATCCCCAAACTGCTGACTGTGGCCACTATTTTTCTCCAGCTCATCAATCTCCTCCTGTGTCGCAGGACTCCCACCTCCAGTCGCCCTTGCTGCCTTCCTGTTGGTGGAGAGCTTCTCCTTGGTTTGGTTGTGCACTTCTTTCCAGTGCCTCTTGACCTGCTCCAGTGACCTCCTCGACACTCCGACTGCATTGACGCTGGTGACAATGGACTGCCATATTTCCGTTTGGGTTGCCAGTGCTGCAGTGGAGGTGACCGAAAAGTTTTTGATGGTGTCCTATGACCGCGTGATGATGATCCGGTCTTCCTGTGGACTGAACCCTATCTTTCGCTTCCTCTTCTCCTTGCCCTTCCCTGAACACGGGGTTTGATGCTGGTCCTCCTTGGGGCATGTGGGGTTCGGCTTGTCCTCTGCACTCGGTCCGGGTGCATCCATGGTGCTACGCAGTTAGAATTGGCTCTTTTTTTTCTCTTTTATAGAGCATTTTCCCGCAAGACGCGTGTGATTTGCAGGTCTCTGGCTGGTTATCTCTGATTTGTGTCCCGCGATTTTCCTCATTGCATTTTTTTTCATTCGCGAATCGCATTTTTGCGGCATGCCGTTGGTTTTCACTTAGACATTTGACGAGTTATCTAGTGTCTATCGCATGCTACTGCCTTGTTGTGAATTCCATGTTGACACTTGGTTATTTTCCCACGATAGGCTGCAATGTTGAAAGTTGCGTTACTCTACTCTTGTGGTAGTTATCACACGTTCTTGTGAATATATCCCTTAGTTAATAAGCAAGCATAATTTAGGTCACCCTAACACCCGAATGTCTAATGTGGTGCCCTGCTTGAAGCGTCATACTCATAGTATATAGAAGAATCTTGAGGAAACAGTTAAACAATAAGGTTTCCCATTTTGTCTGGTTAATTTTATAGCCGCCATTAGCTGTAAATTGCAAATTTTATCAAAAGCATGCTGAATATTAACCTTTTCTGCAGCAGATATAGCACCACGTCATCCGCATATAATTTGAGATGTGGTGCTCCCAAAATAGGCGGACTGTCAACCCTGAAGCCCATCCAACCCTTGGATCTCTTCGAGGCAGGAGATCCTCGCAAACACGTCCCCCTTGCATGCGCTCCCACTACCTTACTCTCCTCACCCTACCCCAAAACTCTAAAGTGGTGTCTTGATCGCCTAGGGCGTCTCTGTGAGAAAGTAAGTCTTTCTTAGCAGCATTTGTTTCAACATAAATGTACTCAACTCAGTTAGGTTAGTAAATAGGAGCTACACCTAATCGCCAAACCAAACATCAAAAACTCACTGCTTCTACATAGCTAATTATTACTGCCAGCAGCCCTGCCTCTCCGATCCTTCCTGTCTTTCTGTTGTGCCTGCTGAATTAAATGCAGGAAGTCTGGTAGTCATGCTTTGCTTTATCGCACTTGTGGTTGAACAATACATGCTGCCGTCCATGAGGCACACCTTAAGTTCCGGCACTGGTTACCCCTGGTACCATATACTTGGAACTCATAAGTAAGTTAACTTATGCCAATTGTGTCTGAGCCAATTAAACATATCTTTTTGGGTGTGAGAGCACCAGCACTGAAGCCAGTTCGGCAATTCTCAGTGCAACTTCAAAGTCGAAAAAGCAGCAGCATCAGTCCAAAAACTTGAGGGTGATCAAGCAAAGAAAGGCATTTCCTTATAAATAGTCACTCTGCCATTGCAAATGTTATTACTGTTCAGTATGTTTTTGTCTCATAAGCTTCGAATGGTATGTTAGTGACGGGGACATTGTAAGAAGATCCATTTGCTTGCTAGGTTTGACAGGAGCTCCAAAGATAGAGAAATATCTGATATTTAGTCCAATATTCAAATTACACACTGTACTTGTGAAGATTTCACACTTGTGTACAGCACATCTTCATTTGCAGTACAAAAATTGGTGGTTCCACTTTAAGATATTTTCACGTAAGGGAACAGGGATATATAAAATAATTATTTGGACAGAACGATATTGATGGACCACTGTCTGCTTCTCGTCACGCTACTCACCATCATTCTTAAACTGGAAGCCATCTTTTGTTGACAGCTTCTAGTTTGTGTATCAGTTACCACTCCAATTTCGGTTTAAGTAATATATAAATGATTTTAAGTGCATTTACAGTATAAAACCATTGGTACGTTTAATTCGTACTTATAAATAGAAATAAGTTGACCCTTTCCCTCTTATTTTCGATTTGTTATGAGTCACAAAAGTTACTTTGCAAAGCAGAAATACTTTTCCAGTTCACTAAATAACTTTTGTACATTGCAGCATATCTTTTGCATTTGTAAAGTATGTGGGTTTGCAAATCAGTCTTTACGACCACAAATCACGTTTGTACAGAGTCCAAAGTTTTTTATTAATGGCCCAAAGCACCCCACGGGACTAGCTTGAACAATGAAGTAATCTAATTGAAACTTGCCTTCTACAAAATGAATTTCACATCCGCTTACATTAGGAGCACAATAATAATTGTTTCCATAACTCAATGGTTAGCATTTCCTTACAGCTGTAGTTGAAAGCCAGAATCATGTTGCCTATAGCCCATTCATTTTGACCTTTATTCTACCTCTAAATGATTTTATAGGTAGCTCTACCCCCTCCCGGAACCCATGACATGAAGCCAATAACGCCTTCACGTAAGCGCCGAGTTCTCCATCCTTCTAGGAATTTTTTAATCCACCATTTCATAACGCGCACACCCAGCGCTCTGACAGCGCACTATCACTGAGCAATTGACTTCTTAATAGGCGATGACCTTAACTGCACTGCATTTTGAATGGTGTTGAATTTGTACGGGCACTGACCCAGACTCAGGACTCCTCCTTCCATGCAATTACATGGAGTGGTAGCTTGTGTGACACGTTTGCCTTAGTTAAGGTCACGCGTGTCTTGACCTCTCCATCAAAGCTATCACACGGAGTGGGTGTCTGTGTGACACGTTTGCCTGAGTTTGAGCTTGAAGTGTTTTTGGTTGCGCAGTGAACCCAGACTATTTTAAGCAAGAGGGGTTTTAACACTTTAATCCTCTGTTGCACCTGTTGAGGAACATCACAGTTGACACGCAATGGTCGTGTGTTTTTCATGTTTGTTCTCTCTTTTTCAGAGTGCAGCAGCTCTTTGCAAATCCCACAAGGCCGCACTGGTGAACCCATGAGTTTTGCCATGCACACATGCCCCACAGGTTAGTATACGCCTTAGCGTGCGTAAGCAGTCGTGGGGTTTCTGGTCCTGAAGAATGCTTAGCTAAAAATGCATCCATAAGCCTTCCGCATTTTTCTTAATTTTCACACCGGCCAGGATATTAAAATACAGGTCATGTCAGTAAAAAAATCAGCCAGGTGGCAACCCTAGCCAAATCAGGTATTGTGGCCCTTGTGCCATTTTATTTCACCTAGCCCGCCTGGTCTAAATGCAGTGCTTCTAGTTTTCACCAATCTTACAAATTCTAGAGGCTTTAAAGTACTTAGGTTACCAAACATTTCTCTAAAGAAAGAGTCCAATGAGACTAATCAAATGATGTTTTCTGAAAGAGCAGGCCCTGCAAATGTGGGCCACTTTTTAGGGACTGCCCAGGCCTTATTGCAATCCCAATCCGACCCTGATTGGGGATGCCGTCCACTTCCCACCCCAGTGCCAATCAGCACGCATTTTGGGGCCTGACAGTTGTAATGATTTAGAAAGACAAGCAACTCTCACTCTTTCAGATGCTGATGAGCTGTGAAAGAGATGCTGGTCAGTGGCAGAAAGGAAGGCTTTCTAGCACACAAGGGGGGCATGCACCATGCAGGGTCAGGAGCACATTCCGTAATTTAGATGCAAATATCTTTCAATCTCTGAGTTCCAAAGAGCTCTCTTAGTCCAGGGGCTGTGTGTCAGGTCAGTTAAAAATGTTAAGTGTTTTGCAAATGTTTGGCAGGCTCCACTGGTGGAGAGTTCATACTACTCATTTCAGTCGTGCATGAATGTTACGCGGCATCCCCAAAGCTTTGAAGGGAAAAAAAGTTACCTTTTAATTAGTAGTTACGAAAAAACTTGATTGTGAAAAATTATGTCTATTTGAGGAGTACTGTGTCTAGTAGTTTAAGCCATAGGCCAAGTTTTACAACTTTTTTTTTAAACAAATCTCTGAAGAGAAAAACATTGAATGCAAATATATAAAATACAAATGTTGCCTAACCCAAGTTATGCCCTTGAGTATATTCCCATTTTTAATTGGCCTATTTGAAATATATACAAAGGGAAGATTTGATGAAAAGTTTGTAGCCTAAGCTCTGCTATCCCAGTACAAATTCTTAGGCTAGAGCTTGGACTCCATCACCCATGTTCAAGCACTGGCTAATGTGATTTGTTGGGGGGTACAAGGTCCTTAACTCCCTTTGCTGCTAGGCCTTTCCCCCGTGCTAAGCTTTTTTTGGCCATTTGTTGTAGTTTGCGTTTAGGCCTGTAACTTTGTGCATGCAAGGGAAGGAACCACCCTCCACTGGGCCTTACAGCTCGGCTCATGGTGGGGGGTCAACATCTTGAAGCCATGGTGTAGCACTGAAAGGCCTTGCAGAGGGCCCCTCTCCCCTGGTCCTTATAGCCATACTTCAGTGCTGATAGGCCTATGGGTCTATCCTAATCCTCTCAATGCTACACCATGTCTGAGAGGCACAGGAGTGAGGCACACATTGTGTGGGCCCCCACCCCTGGGTCCAATTACATTTTTCTCACAGTGCTGGACCCTGGCCCTATGCATGTGTCTCTAACAGAGGAATAGCAATCGGAAGTGCAGCAGGTGGCGTGGCACCAGGCTCAGGCATATTAAGAGCTCAATGTTCCCATATTATGCTTTACTGTACTGTGTAGCCAGTGGACGAGGGTGAGAGATGCTTTCACTTTGCACCATGCGATACAAAAGGGGATGATGGACGGAGCATTTGAGCAAATCAAACACTCACCCCCTGTCAACTGATCTGGGTTTAATCCATCACCATTCTTTAGCTCACTCAACCACCCCAGTTCAGACATGGCCATATGCAAATCAGTCTGACCCTGTGCCTCATGGGAACAGTTCAGTCCGAACTGCCAAGCCATGTCTTTCCTGGACCGGAAACAAGCATCCTGGGACCGGTTTCGGATTCATTATCCTCATCAGCCGGGCTATCTTGAATCCAGTGGCCAAGTGAGCAAGGGTCTCACGTCTGAGCATACCCTGCCAATTTAGGGCGAACAAAGCGATACAAAAGGGGATGATGGACGGATCATTTGAGAAAATCAAACACTCACCCCCAGTCAACTGATCAGGGTTTAATCCATCACCATTCTTTAGCTCACTCAGTCACCCCAGTTCAGACATGGCCATATGCAAATCAGTCTGACCCTGTGCCTCATTGGAACAGTCCAGCCCGAACTGCCAAGCCATGTCTTCCCTGGACCGGAAACAAGCATCCTGGGACCGGTTTTGGATTCATTATCCTCATCAGCCAGGCTATCTTGAATCCAGTGGCCAAGTGAGCAAGGGACTCACGTCTGAGCATACCCTGCCAACTTAGGGCGAACAAAGCGATACAAAAGGGGATGATGGATGGAGCGTTTGAGCAAATCAAACACTCACCCCCATGGCACCACTGGTGTGCTACAGCCCTCTCTTTCGTGGGCCTCATAGCCATTTTATAGAGTTTTGAGGCTTGCGAGAGGCCTACCTCCCATGGGCATCACAGCCATGGCTTGACACTCACAAGAGGAGGCACCCTCCTTGGAGATAAGTAGCACTGGAACATGGCATTGAGGCCCATGGATCCTCTCTCAGGGGGTGTCGTTAACAATAGTGCAGCAGGTGCAGTAGCACCATGGCTCTTTCTTGCATCACAGTCCATGACAACATTACTATGTCACTGGTTCCTTCTCCCTTGCACCGCCTAGCCATGATCCAGTACTGCTGTGCAGCTCACGGAAGGCCTACCCTCCCCTAGGCCTCACTGTCATTGTCCAATGCTGAGAGGCAGCACAGATTCATGAATTCCTTGCTTAGGGCAAGAGGCAACATCTGAAGGGCATAGCTATCAATAGTGTAGAAAGTGCAATGGGACCCTGGTCTTGTGGGGTTATGTGTCCAATGCACCTAAATTATGGCTGTATGTTACTGCTCAGTCAGTGACCAGAAGATAGTGGGGAGTCACATTTTGCCTTGCCTGCACGACGGCTGGCCTGCTTTCCTACACCTTGCAGCCATGATCCTGTTCTGCGATGTCCAAATGTCATTCTCTCCCTTGGGCCTTATGTTTTTTACTATATGTGTTGTGTTTTACACTTAACAGAATTCTGGCGAGTAAAGAGCCTACACATGAAAAATATTGTCCTACGTCTCTTAGCGTGTGCGTGTGGGATACTGGTGAGAGAGAGGATTTATGTTAAAACAAATTACAAAGTATTAATGTAATCCTAAGGTAGCACAATAATGGCACATAAAGATAAGGGAGCCTTTTGAAGTTTGCAATTATGTCCATAGTGAGTGAGGTTTTCTCTTGTGTCATTTTATATTTTGAATGATCCCGCCCCTCATTACCTCACAGGATCTTCCCCCTTTATGAGGCAGAACTGGAAATTGTATCATGTGACAAATGTAATTCATTTAATACAGTTTTAAAATATATGGACTTATTTAATTTGTATATTTATTTTTTGTCCATGTTACTGATATTCATGTTAGGTCTCTTCAGGGATGCCAAATAAAATCAATAGTCCTGCGGTGTAACTTTCTGTTATGCCACTTCTTGTGATGTTACCAAGGGTGGCTCCTCCACTAGGGCGGTGTAGCGTCACCCCACTGCTTTCTCGAAGAGCGAGAAGCAGAAACTTAAAATGCTAAAACTACCATTTTATGTTTCTGCTACTCACACTGAGAGAAAGCAGAAGTGTTTGGTTGGGGGTGGGCGGGTCTGCTTTAGGGCAGGGGATGAGTGCCTTGCCCCCTGATAAGAGCCCTGACTGTTTGGTCATGCACACTCTGGCCTTTCTCCATGTAAAAACAACAGTTGATGGACAGAATGCAGAACAATGTCATACATTCACCCCAGTACAGAGATCTGGGCCTAAATCCATCGTTTTTTTGCACTCCACACCACCCCTGTTCAGACATGGCCATATGCAAATCAGCCTTGACCCTGTGCCTCATGGGAACAGTCCAGCCCGAACTGCCAAGCCATGTCTTTCCTGGACCGGAATCAAGCATCCTAGGACCGGTTTCTGGCTATCAGCTGTCTTCAGCCAGGATAGCTTGACTCCAGTGGTGTGGAGAGCATGGGACTCACGTCTGAGCATACCCATCCCACTCGGGGTGACAAATGCAAAAACAAGAGTTGATGGACAGAATGCAGAACAATGTCATACATTCACCCCAGTACAGAGATCTGGGCCTAAATCCATTGTTTTTTTACACTCCACACCACCCCAGTTCAGACATGGCCATATGCAAATCAACCTTGACCCTGTGCCTCATGGGAACAGTCCAGCCCGAACTGCCAAGCCATGTTTTTCCTGGACCAGAATTAGACATGGGCGGATTTCGCGGATCCACGATCCGCGAATTTGCGGATTTGCGGATTTGCGGATCCGCAAATTTGCGGATTCACGGATTTTGCGGATTTCCTTAATGGAGGGGGGTCTTCTGTGCGGCCGCGACGACGCTCACGATTGCTTTTGGGCTGATGAATGAGTCACTGAATTTGAGCTTCAACTAGTTCCCAGCGACCATGTGTGTGTTACTATGCAATCGCCCCGAAGGGCGCAGGGGTCCCTTGAGTGAGCTGTCCATCATAGTGGGTAAATGGCGGAAGTCAAGGATGCAAAGGCCTCTATCCAGCATCACAGCTGATTTTCGACGGTAGATTTGGGAAGAAAGCACACCTGCCCAGCCTCGACGACGCTCACAATTGTTTTTGGGCTGATGAATGAATCACTGAATTTGAGCTTCAACTAGTTCCAGCGACCATGTGTGTGTGACTATGCAATCGCCCCGAAGGGCGCAGGGGTCCCTTGAGTGAGCTGTCACTGTCTCAACCTATAATCCTGTAACTATTTTAGGATGGCGCCGGCAAGCTGCCAGCGCCATCCTAAAATAGTTACTAAATTAGCTTCATCAGGAAGCACTAATAGATAAAATAAAGCAGGTGCTCGAGCACATTTAGCTCATCTATAAATCCCTAGTGTATGGTATCAAAGGAACCCAGGGCCAGTATTCAAATTTCTCAAGTGACATGCATCACTCATGGTGCCACCCACTGCAGTGGCATAGAAAACCAAACCCAAGGCCTACCATTGAAGCCTGGCAGTGCAGTTTTAAAACTACCAATTTGACATATCAAAATAAACTCTCTTGACAGGCCTAAACATTCCTTTCAAATATGAATAAGTGACCACTAAGATAGGTCTTATTGCTTATAAAGCAGGTGCATGATATTTAAAAGGCAATCATGTAAAAGTTTCATGTTCTACATGTCCATACAGTGAAAAAGCCTACATAGCTATTTTCTCTGTAGCAAAGCTAGCTGCTACTATAGGAAAACACCGGATTATATTATTACACCCTTTAATGTTAAATTTGGATGGGTAGAAAAATATTTCAAGGACGCTTTTTAATAGTTAAATAAAATCCAATTTAATGGTAATGTTGGATTTTACCTAACAAGAATTTTAGAAAGTTGGCACTTTTCTGCCTAAATCCTCTATGGCCTCCATGTAAGAATTCCAGATGTGACCTGTCAATTGATGCCCCCCCTGTTGTGAGGGATGAACTGCTCCCAGGACAGGGGCAAAGGGCCTTGGGTTTGGGAGGTGTTGTCTTTCCCATGACAAGATGGCCTACAGGTTGTGCCCAGTCTCTTAGTTAACTCCAAGGAGACACCATCTGTCGAAGGCAAATGTAGCTCACACCTAGGCCTATCACTCTATTGTCCCCCCAGTCAGATTGGAACCAGTCCCAGTAGGAGAGAGAGCTGCTCCAGAACTAGTTTAGAGTGACAAAGGGGAGGAGTTGACCATTGCCATCTTCTTCCTGTATACCCAGGGCCCCAGAAGTGTCTCCAAGAGTCAAATTCATCTTTAGTTGAAAACTTAGGAATAATCATGAATCAATCAGTTAACATTAAAAACAATCCTTAGAACGACAATCTAATACAGCCTTCAGCTAAAATTCTCAATGAAAAAGAAACACCCCTTAGGCCTTAAAACATTACAGTATTATGGTGCCTGCTAACCGATTTAATAAAAAGCCCTACTCTAAAGCATGCCTCGGGACAACTTGGTAACATACAGAAATATTAGCTCTGGTTTGCACTTTCTAAACTACAAAAGTTATAAGGCTGACCTTCTGTTTGAGCTACCAGAACACCACAAGATTCAAAAGGCCTTTTCCCTGCATGGCCAGCTGAACAGTTTCAACTGAACGTTCTCCTGACTCCAAAAGTACTGTCTCCACGGTCCTGGACCCTTGGTGGTAGTCAAGTGTACTCCTCCCTGCCTAACCCTAAAACCTAGGACTTAGAAATTGTGTTCCAACTTTGTACCGGAAGGACCATCAAGAGACGAGACCAACCTGCCCAGCTGATCCAACAAGGGTGCATCGCCATTGGGCCTCAGTTCCCCATAGCTCTGGTTTCATTCTTATTTCAACACCAGAATCCATTGATATTGAGCCCTCTTCAGCTTCATCATGCGGCCAGGATCCCACAAAGAAATCCGAGTGGTTTTACAAGAGCTGCAGTCGAAGGGGATCCAATCGACACCGAAAACCTACAGGGTGCAAAACTTGCATTTTTCCCTTTCAGAGCTTTTCCTGCCTAAACCAAAAGGTTCACCAAGGATCCTTCCTCATTATGGAGTCCGTTGACAATGTGATCATTCTCCTGATTCCACTCTATAGCCTGGTTCCAATGTCCTTATAGGTTTAAAGTGTGAAGGCACATTTTTGACTAGATTAAACCTGACCCTTGAATATGAACCATGCTCCAATGTGGTCATCCTTAAAACGTACCCTTGTCCTGGTCCCTTGTAACCAAATGACCATGGTTGGTGTTTAATGTTTTTAGCACAATTTTTTGCTTTAAACTTAAAACTTTTATAACTTGTGCTATTCTATTTATTTAAATATTCTCTTTTACTAAATTAATTTGAAAATGTTCTTGTGTTGTGATTTAACTTAATTACTGTTTGTGCACTACATAAAACTTTGCACATTGCCTCTAAGTTAAGCCTGACTGATCTATGCTATAGCGATCAGGATGTTTGAACTCAGGTTTATTTTATGACTTTGATGGTTCACCCTGACAAGGATTGTGGTTATTGCTGATGTTGGGTTCTCATTCCTCTCAAATATTAATCCTATTTCTTACAATATTCTTCAGCGGTAAAATCCAAGTCTTGTGTTTTGTAGTACCACTCACTGATTTAAATTGAAAACAGAAATCCGTTTTAAAACAAAAATCTAACAACAAAATAGATTTTGATTAATACACTCTTCATTTATTTTTAATCAGCCACTTTTTATTATTTCTTAAATTCACTCCTTCCCTCAGCGTTTTTTCAAATGTGATTTTTGAAAGAATTGAGATGAATTTGAGCTGCACTGAGAGTCTCAACACGGCAGATCAGATAAAGCTTTGTGAGGAATGAGTGTTGAAGCTGGAAAAGAGGTCTTGGTAATTGGAGTACCAGAATGCCCTTGTAGGGTGAGAGGAACTGAGGGGGTAGAAAAGGAGGAAGAGATTGTGGAAGAGGAAAGAGGAAGATGTTCCTGCAGAGGGCCCTTTGCCAGGGGAATATGAGCCTATAGGAGTCATACCCCCTGCCTTGTCTAGCAACTGTGTGTGTCCTCTCACAGCTTAACCCTGGTTGAGATAGAGGGCAGTCAAGCTGACAGGTCTCTGAAGTTGCAGCTGTTCAACCTTGCGCTGGAAGAAAAAAGGA
This sequence comes from Lissotriton vulgaris, assembly GCF_964263255.1. Lineage (NCBI taxonomy): Eukaryota > Metazoa > Chordata > Amphibia > Caudata > Salamandridae > Lissotriton > Lissotriton vulgaris. The sequence goes on along the minus strand of NW_028243309.1, from coordinate 108,724 downwards.
TGGATGCAGAAGAAAATAAACAGCCCTGGAAGCTGAGAAATAAATATCAGCAGCTTAGATGGCACTGAAGGAGAATAGGTTAATCACTGCTGGCAACAGTAATGAATGGTGGGGCACTCTCCATCAATGCTGCTGTGGACTCCAAATAGATGCACCTCTCCCTGCCGAGCCTGGGGGTGACGAGGAGCAGGAAGAAAAGGGAGGGACTCCTCCCTTGTGTCACGTGAATCCAACCAATCCTGGAGCTGCAATGCAGGCCCAGGATTGGCCGGAGCAAGGCTAACCCAGTGCTTATTTGGAGGAGAGGGAGCCTGTTACTGTAATCCCTTGGCTGTTTTACAGTGCTGGGATTGCAGGCTTTAAAGTATGCATGTAAGATTGTCCGGCTGCAGTCAGCTGGCCAATCTGGCAGGCATGTTTGCACTGTTTAAATGTCATCCTGCAATCTGCAGGAATCTGTCCCACCTCCACCATTCACTCGCTATGGCTGGTGGCACACAGAATAATAAAATAGCAATGAACCATTTTATTATTCTACTTTCACCGCTGTGCTCGCAGCAAGTGGTGCAACGCTACTCTGCTCAAGAAACTGCTCCTGAGGGGGAAACAACCTTTACAAAGCAACATTTACAACGCACTACCATTATAACGAAACTTTAACAACGCAACATCCATTACAACGCATGCCATTACAACACAACCATTACAACGCATGACACTACAACGCATACCACTACAACTCATTTCATTACAATGTAGTCATTACAATGCATACCATTACAACGCATACCATTACAACGCATAGTACCCTTACGCGATCTAAAACTTACCCTACTGTTGCACCCCCTGGAGTTAGAATAGTAATTTCTACCCCTACACTGTCCACCACTTACCCTACTGTTGCACCCCCTGGAGTTAGAATAGCAATTTTTACCCCTACACTATCCAACACTTACCCTACTGTTGCACACCCCTGGAGTTAGAATAGTACATTTTACCCCTACACCAACCAATACTTACCATACATGCAATGTAATGGTATGCGTTGTAATGGTATGCGTTGTAAAGGTAATATACGTTGTAATGGAATGCGTTGTAAAGGTAGTTTTTAAAAATTTGTTGTAATGGCATGCATTGTAATGGAATGCGTTGTAATGGATGTTCCGTTGTAAAAAATGCGTTGTAATGGTATGCATTGTAAAAGTATATGTTGTAACGTCATACATCCCTCCTGAGGTTAACCTAGTCCTTGGAGGAGAAGAAGGCCCTGCTAACCCATCAGAGGGACCAGACAGAACTAAACCTGCAAGCAGAGAGGATCTCTAAGTGCAGTGAGGATACTGGCAGAGACAATGAAGTACCCCGAGAAAGTAAAAGGGTCCACATCTCCAAAGACCTGGTGATGAGCTTTGGGGTTGGGGTGACATTGGCAAGTGTTTTGAGGCCTATGAGGTAGCTTTGTGCCATGCATAGAGTCCCAGAGGAGGACTGGGTAGCTAGCTTGTGGAACTGCCATGCCCACATACACACAACAGGGAAATAAACCTTATTGGATCTTGAAAAAGCTGTCAGTATGAATGTTCCCTGTAAGAAATTGGGTTATTAGTTGTGGGGGGTAGGTCAAACCTCAAGTAATAATGACTAACCCTGGGCGTAGTTCGCGGAGTCGGACTCCGCGGAGCTACGCGAAGACGTAGTTGCACTCCGCGAACTACGCGTAGCTCCGCAACCATGCGGAGTTGCTTGCTGGGCCCGTTCGCGCGCCGTTTTTCGTCTTCGGGAGCGCGGTGCGCGTGTTCGGGGCGTTGCCTGCATGCTCGGGATGGCTAGCGCGCTAAATTCCCCAGAGGTTTGTCCCGCCTGCTTGCGTTCCCTTATTTCCTGTTCCGGGTCACAATTAACGTGGTCGCGCTTCCAATGACGTTATCGCGTTTGCACAGTCGCACGGGAGGGTTTACAAACATGGTGGCAGACGCGACCGGGAAAAAGCGAACGCAGAACCAAGGTAAGCCATTGCCGCGCACTCGATAATGTTATTTAGCGCGCGACAACTACGCTCCGCACCGGATAGCGGAGTTATCGACAGCTACGCGAACTCCGCGGAACGCGGAGTTGCCAAAACTCCGCAAACTCCGCAAACGGAGCGTAGTTCTTCGCCCAGGGTTAATAATGACAGTATTTCTCCGGATGAATCACTAAAGTTACTAAATAATCCTGAGCTCAACTCCCTGGTAACTATGACACTGAGCAGACAGGTTTAACTTAGAGGCAATTTGTAAAACATGTATGCAGTATATGCAGTAGTGAAACAGGAATAAGAATAGATCAAAATGAAAAGCAATAAAAATCCCCAAACAAATTACAAAAATATAATGTCATTGAATAAACAAAGTGACACCACATGGACAAAAATCCATTAAGGGGAACTATAAATGTGTTGTTTTAATGTTTTAAGTAGAACTAGCACCAAGACACCCAGACAGTTAATTTTAGCGGTAGAACAGGACCAAGGCACAGTTTGATTGTGATTGTGATGTAGTGCGGGTCAAGTACACTAGCACGGTTCGTCCTGGACTTTACCTTCTGACTTTAATGTTTTATGTCCTAATTCACCAATAGAGTACACTTCTAAAGCTCCCAAGACCTTAGGGGAGGCAAATAGAGACTCACAGTGTAGCAGGAAGAGTCAATTCCAAATCCATTTACCATTGATCATCTGGGCAGTCACAGGAAAGGCTCTTAAAGCTTGTTGTATTCCTGTAGCTTGACAGGAGGTCAATCTTTGTCCTGGTTTAAAAAAAAAGAACAGGTCCAGTCAAATAGGCTTTTTTTTCAGATCTGAGACAGCAGGTTCAGCACCCTTCTCATCTTTCACCAATACAGGAGTGTTTTGAAGTGGGTGCCTGAGGGTGTCACATTTATGCTTTGCCTGAGATAGTGTACCCCTGCGACTCCCTATAAATCGGATACAAGTTCCGGTGGGTGCCCAACTGACTTTCATTTGTTTTAAGATGGTGCACGCCAACAGCCACACTAAACTTGGGCTCTGAGTGCTGGGTGTGTGTGTGTGTGTGGAGTGTGTGAGGTAAAAGCTGGGACCATGTATGAGCTGCCTGTGACAGTGAAGACGCCTTGCTTCTGGGCACAGAACAAGGCTATTCTGCCAAGAGAAGGAAAATACCTTCACACTTCCAAGGCCCATTGTCCCAGTCCTGGGAGCAGTTAGCACCTCATCACAAGGGAGCCATCAAGTTGCCAGGTGACAGTGGAATACTTACAGAAAGGCTTCTAAAGGCTTTAGGCTGGCAAAAGGAAACTTTTTAAAGTGTTTTTTCTGTAATGGTTAGAAAACATTTTATTTTCCTATTTAATTAAACTTTATATAGCTATTTAACCGCTTCCGTGCTCCCATCGGCCGTTGCGAGCACTACCTGGCTGGAGCTGCTAACGGCCAACGGCCGACGCGGCCCGCCCACTCCTCAAAATGCCCGCACTGTGCCGAAATAATGGCCATGTTAAACGGGTTAAAAGAGTCTTTGAATTTGTTTTAGTTCTTATCAATTCTAAATTAGAATGATAAGGTGCTATGGTGTAATCCTGCAAGCAGCCCTTCTTGCTACGATTACAATAGTAAGGTCGTGTAGATTATTAAAATTCAAAAAAATATAGAAGACCAGGGAGTATTTCAAGACCAATTAGTACTTATTCCTATTACAACAGAGTACACACAAGGTACTTGTAGCCTATCTGTAACAAAGTTTCCTCTGATAATGATACTTCTTAAGGCAAATGAATGATTGATTGAAGTGGATTTTTATTGTAGACAAAATAGGGTCCCATCTACCCACGATGGCTTCTCCTCATTAACTGTCACTAGGGGTCTGACTCCTATGACATACCTCAAATTACATCTCCATGGCATCCCCTGCCTTTTAAATGAAGCATTCTTCAACAATGATAAATAATGCAATACTGTCTATATATATAAAAATGAAAGTATGTCTGTCTGTTTGTCCTTTATGCATTACTACACCATTCATCCGATCGCCATGAAACTTTGGGAAGTTGTTGAGTACACTCCCGCGAACGTTTCTGGCAAAAAATAAAATAAATAAATAAATAAAATTTTTAAAAAATTGTTAAAAGTTGTTGAGTACACTCCTGTGAAGGTTTCTAGCAAAAAAAAAAAATTTGGTTAAATATCGCCTTACCGGCCCCCCAGGCCCCTCATAATCTTTCCAATATTGAACGTTTACAGTTTCGACTCGCTTTTGCAATGACCATCAACAAAGCACAAGGACAATTGCTGCAAGTGTGTGGACTAGATTTGGAGAATCTGTGGTTCTCACAAGGACAACTGTATGTGGTCAGCTCACACGTCGGAAAACCTTCTGATTTATGCGTGTACGCACCAGATGGAAAAACAAAAAATACAGTGTATCCACAAGCAGTCGAATAAATAAACAGAATTAAAACAACACTTTAAAATGTTTTCCATATTAAAATGAATAAGTTTCAATAAAAATGACACAATGTAAACTGAATATTATCATAACAAGTTTCCTTAAATTTCCTTTCTTCTGAGATCGCAGCAACGCACGACGGGTAAACTAGTATACATATAAAATTATGATTAGCAGCAACAGCTTGAGCTATAACACAGCAAGTGGTTTACTTCATAGCATAGTCTTTGAAATAACCAGGAACCTTCTGTTCTTTGGTAGATCTTCTCACTTGTCCTCCTGACATTGGCTTTGTACCAGAACTGAGGTTTGAAGTGGTTAAGCTCTACTGCTTTCCTCACAACACTTTCTTTAAGAACCACCACTCTATGTAGGTTCCATATCTGAAAGTCATCAGTCTCAGCATTCAACAAAACCTTCACCACCCTCATGGGCTTCAAAAACCCAGATGAACTCCCATGTACAAGGTTTTGTAATCAAGACAACATATCCCACTTAGACTTTAGTCACCTTCACACTTTTGCTTCTTGTAAAAATTCTTCTTGCAAACCTCTATTCTCTTTCTCTTCTTGAGCCTCGAACTTGCCCCATTACCTACCATTACTGGCTGTGGGACCAAGGTGGAGTCTCCCCTTAAATAACTCAAATGGAGATTTCCCAGTGACAGCATGGGGATAGACTCTGTAAACCTCATCTTTCTTGTACATCTCCTCTCTCAAATTCAAACTCCCAGCTTTGGCCATGGAAACAGTCTCCTTTAAGACCCGGTTAAACCTTTCCACCATGCCAATGGTTTCCGGGTGGTAAAGGAAACACTATTTGTGCTTCACACCACAGGATTTCAAGAACTGTTCCATCACATTCAACACCAATTGCACTCCATTGTCTGTCAGCAACACACTCGGAAACCCCTCTCTCCCAAACAATCCTTTCAGAAAACTCACAACATGTTTGGTCTCAATTCCTTTTGTAATATTAATCTCCAGCCACCTTGAGAACATGTCTATGAGCCACATTACGTATGATTCTCCGCCACCACCATGTATGGGACCCAAAATATCTAATGCCACCTCTTGCCATGGCTTGACCGGGCATTCTCTAATGTGTGTAGCATTTTAATTTTGACAGTCTTCTCACTCATAGCACACTGAGCACACTCCCTAATTTCCCTTTCCACCTGAAGGACCATGCCCTGCCACCAGTAAGTTAACCTAGGCCTTTCTTTGGTCTTGGACGTTCCTTTTTGACCTGAGTGTGCTAGAATAATAAGACCATCGCTCAAAGAAAATGGTGGAATCAAACTTGTGCCCCTCAACAACAAACCATTTGTCACAGAAAATGCATCCCTCAAATGCCAATACTTCGGGGAGGCACCCTTTGCTCTTAATGGCCAACCACTGCTTAAACTCACAAGTACCGCTTGCATTTCTTTATCAAGCAACAAAGCATCCTGCCATGTTCACTCTGTGATGCCATAGGCCTCTATCTCACAAATCACTTCCTTGTCCTCCTCACAACTGATATATTCGTCCTCCTCAGACACCCCAACACATCTAGATGGAGCATCAGCTACTTTATTCATCACTCTTGTTGCGCACTTGATGTCAAAATCCTACTCCTGTAAGGACACTACCCACCTATTGATCCTACTGCACACTGTGTCAATGCCTTTCTTTTTGAAGATTTTACACAAAGGGTTGTGATCTGTTCTAATTTCAATCCTTTTGCCCCACAACAAATTCTTCAACTTCCTGGTAGCCCAGTGAATGGCAAGAGCCTCCCTCTCAATGACAGAAATATGCCGCTCAGCACCTCGAAGACTGCATGAGAGGAATAAAATTACCCTTTCAGCACCTTGGACCTCTTGTTATGTGCTAAATAAAAATGGGGACACAGTGCATAGTAACACAGAACCGTGGGGTCTCATAAGAGAAAGTGTAAAAAGTCTCTAAAAGTGGCATCATGCGTAAGCCAGTTGTAAAAAATCTTTAAGGAAATAGCACAGTCATTCTGATAGATTGGACTAGGGGATGTCCTCATTATGGCCTATGAGATGTGTGCTCAGTCTAAAGTTCCTCTGCTGTTCTTTCAAGAAAAAAAATGTTCAAGTTGAAGGACAGCACCCAATCCCTTGATGCTGGAATCCGTAATCAACAATAAGCTTCCTTTGAGATCAAAACTCCGCAACTTGGGAGCTTTACTCAACTCATCCTTCACTTGTTTGAACTCTAACTCATAAGCTTCTGTCCAGGAAAACACCACCCCTTTCCTGAGTAGTTTTCTCATGTTCTTCAACAAACAAGCAAAATCTCTAACAAACTTATTGTAATACTCGGCCATGCCGAGAAATCTCATTAGTTCATCCCTCTTACATGGGGACTACAAATTCTGTATTGTGTTCACCAACTCCTTTTCAGGCATCACATTTCCCCCTGTAACCGCATGGCCTAGATAGTCAATAGAGCTTCTGCAAAACTTGCACTTATCCAACTCGACGGTGAAATTAGAGCCATCCAACCTTCTTAAGACCTGATGTACCCTCGCATCATGTTCCTCATTGTCCTTGCCAAAGACTAACATGTCGTCATGGTATATCCTCACCCTATTAAGTGCCTTCAACATCTTTTCCATGGCCCTCTGAGAAACAGAGGTGGCAGATACCAACCCAAAAGGCAACCTGACGAATCTGAAGATACTGAATGGCATTGTGAATGCTGTAAGATCCTTGGACGACTCATCCAGTCTTAACTGATGGTATTCAGACTTGAGATCTATACTGAAGAAAACTTTGACTCCTTGCAACAACATAAGCATGTCTGAAATCTTGGGCATAGGGTACCTATCTACAATTATACTTTCGTTTACCTCCCTCAAATCCACACATAAACGCAGACTGCCATCTGCCTTGCGGGCATCCATAACAGGAGCCAACCATTGTGATGCCTCAACCTCTTCAATGACCCAGTCACTTTGTAATTCATCAAATTCTGCCCTAATCTCATCTCTGACTGCCACAGGGACAGTGCGTACTGTTGCAATCTGCTTATGCTGTTATGTATTTTATAGTGGTACATTCCGCCCCCCCTCTGGACCCCTACCTGTTGGTGTGTTCCACTGGAGTCTGCTTCAGAACGTTGAGAACTTCCAGGCAGTCTGGAGAGTTGGGTGACAGAATAAAGTCCACACTTACCTTATATTGCTTCGGAGTGTCATCTTTTCAACACTGGCGACGAACTCGGCGCGGGGGGCCTCGCTGTCACTTCCCCTTTCAGTGCTCTCTCCAACCTGTGAACGTGTGCTGTGGTGAAGTTCGTGCTTCAATGCTGATGAGACTAAAAAGTTCCAGTGGACATCTCTTATTGGTACCTGCTTCTTTTCAAGTAATCCTCGCCCTGCAAGTCAAGCTGAGGAAGCATCCTTTCCTTTTTCAAAGCAGTTCGTGACTACATCCTGGTAGGATACACTTTGCATGAGTGGTGCTGACTGGCGCTTTGCTTCTCCTCTGACCACTGAAAAAGTAAGGGTGCACCCTACTCCTCGCCAGTACGGATGGTCAGCTGTACCCTGGAGTGTGCGTCCTACTAGAGATATGATTCTGCTCAGGGCAGCGTGTCAGTTCTGCCAGCGAGGGTATTTGGCGCTTTGTTCAGCCATTTTCTGTCACGGTTGAGAGCAGCTCCTTGTGCCCTTTTCTCAGCACCTCTGTCAGCGAATATGGGGAGCGTTTCAACCTGCGTCATGACTTTGTGGTGATCGTCTGCCTGCTTTTATTACAACTGGGGCCACTGTAATTAAAAACTTCGTCTACTTTCATGTCAGCGCTCTTCGCGGTTAAACCAGCGATGTGTGGAGAGCGTTCCCAACCAATTGTTCCTGGTTTGTCCACGTTCCTACTGTGATTGCCTGCAGTATTTACTTAATCTTATTGTTTACAATACTTTACAATTTCCTCTGGGTCAGTGTTCCTGTCAGCACTGTTCTCGCTCTGTTCGCGCCCCTGTGGGAACGTTCTAAGGTTAACTCCAATTGTTGCCATCAGCTGAGCCAGCATAATCTTCATACGCAGAGCAAAGGAAATCCTCATGTTATAATATGAGTTCAGTGCGCCATCTACTGGATATTAAATTGTACTTTTGTGGAGGTTTCCTCTTATTTCACCTTTGATGCCACTATGTTAGGACTCCCGTAAACTTATGGCGGGAGGATTTTCGTGTTGAATAATAAGCGTCATTATAAGAACTGGAACCCCTTTTATTTTTTCATGTCTACCTATTTTGGAATAGTTGAATCCTTTTGAGGCACAGTGTTTACGGCCAGCCTGCCAGTTATTACCTCGCTGACAGGCACAGCTTAAACGAACCTGGTAATAGAGTGCTTGCAGCCTATCAGAACTGGCATCAATTATTCATGACTGTCTCACCTTGGAATAGGTTGACCATGTTAGTTTTCCCTACTGTTGTGCCCATGGGAAAAGCTAGTTGGTTCTTAACTTCCCTGAAGAGTTTCCGGTGTACTGGTGTGGCCTCGGGGGAGAGGGTGGGATATCCCCTCTAGCGCGGATATTAACGCCCCAGCCACTTGTTCTGGTAATTAGGCGAAGGGGAGCTCAAGTCGGCGCGGCAGCCTGTATATGCTTCTTTGTTGGCTGCCCTTTCGTGCCTGAGGTAATCCAGTGTGCAGAGGGTTTCCGAGGTTCCAGCTCCCCAGGGCAGTTTTTGTCAAGAGTCTTCTTCGGTCTGTCAGAGAAGCTGCTTTCAGAACTCTTGTGCCAAAATCAAGTAAGAGTTGTGTTTCTTCCCCGTCATCCTGAAGCAACTTGGGCTCTTTAGGGGAACAATTTAGAGGCCACGACTGCAAGGAGACTGGTCATACTACAATTTTTAATGTGTGTGTCTCGACGGTGATATGCACACCTGGTTGACAATTTAGGGACGTTATTGCTAATTTATACAAATCGATCCACGTTCAGAAACGGTTCGTGCCTGTGAATCACCACATTTTCGACGGTGATTCACACACCATATATCTTTTAATTTATATTACGGTATTGCATGAGTACAAACCATTCTACATGGGACAAATGAACATTCTACCATCGGCTGCCCCTGTTTTGCTTTCATGTAAATCTGTGCTGCCATGTTTTGAGTGCAAGTGTGGTGATACATATCAGTTGGGGGGTGCGGGTGCTAGCATTTTATTCCCCTCCTGCATGTGCATTGTACATTGCCATCTGTGAAACACGCACATTCTTGGTGCCTTCTCCAAACCTTGTGTTTTTTGCCACCTTTGTGTGCCTTTTCACCTGTGTGTCACGGCGCTTCCCTACAGTGACACTCACCATTTGTCATCAGGGAAGGTCATTTGGCTACGTGCCTTCTTTACAATCCCTCATTAATCTCTCCTTATTGCCAGTATATACCCTATGAGCCTGTGTACCCCCTGTGCACCCTGTACGTTGCCTATAGCCCCATCTTCTACAGGTAGTATCCTTTGCGTAGAAATCCGTGATTGATAGGACATGTAGACTTCCCTCTTCAGTCTATTAACCTGTGATATCCTTGTTTAGACCCTTACATCCCTGGAGAATTGTCTATTTTCTGCAGTGCTTTCCCCTCAATTTCTCAGGACCAGGCTCTGAGTGGATTAAGTCTAAGGTTGGAGTGTTTGAGTTTTAGATACATTATAAGTCAAATCTGCAGTGATACCGTACAATTGGTGACATACTATTTCCGATGTAGTTACATTGTACCCCTGTACTTTACATACAGTCAGTCCTGTACTGTTAATATGTCAATAGAGTTCTATTTAGTGTGCCCTCCTCTCTCTAAAGTGTATATCCTTCATCTTCCCTCCCCTGCTGGTTGGGCTAGATGCGGTAGGATTCCTGGCCATTGGGTGCCACTTTAACTCTAATAACTTTTAAAGTGAGCACTTTCATTGTCATTTCCTCCGCTGCCTAGGAATTTATGCATTATACTTTTCTTCCTGTGCCTTTGGATCTTTTTCTTTAGTTACAATGGTGCATGTGTTACTTTGGCCTGCGACATGACAAATTGTTATTCTTGTAAATGCTAGTTCTAACCACATGCCTTTCTTTTCCTACAGGTCCTAGGGACTCTCCTGCTCCCGCCCGTCCCTCCTGTTGCTGGTGTACATCAAGGGTGATCTGTTACTGCATCCTTGCCATATTTTGCTCTCTGTTTCGCATGTATTATTACCAGACTGTATCTCATATTTTCCACTCTCCCTGTACTATCCTTTCCCCCCTCCCTCCTCCACTGTTCCCTATTATTAGCGAAGGGAGATGTGTTGCAATCTGCTTATGCTGTTATGTATTTTATAGTGGTACATTCCGCCCCCCCCCTCTGGACCCCTACCTGTTGGTGTGTTCCACTGGAGTCTGCTTCAGAACGTTGAGATCTTCCAGGAAGTCTGTAGAGTTGGGAGACAGAATAAAGACCACACTTACCTTATATTGCTTCGGAGTGTCATCTTTTCAACATGTACCTTCCCTGAAAATGGCTTAGCCCCATTGATCAAATTCGTGTGATGAACATAGTCAAGTAGACAGCCAAGTTCCCCGCAAAACACTTGAGGAAATATGCGCCCAAAATACAACATGAAATCTCCTGACTGTAGGTCAATCTCCTTAACTAGAAAATCTTCCTTCAACACTATAGGTGGAACACTGTTGGGATCTAGCATGACACTTAAATCTCTCTGGTGAAACCAGCTTAGAATATTGTCACCCTTCTAAGATACCTAAATTGTAGCATTAAGAAACCTGTCCTTATTCTCCAAAAGTCCCCAGAAGTATCCAAACCGTTTTATGGGCTCATCTCCATTGGCACAGGGTCTAATGTCAGGCCTCTCTATCTGTATTTTAACTTTACCCGAGAGGTTGTTCATGTAAAATTCTTTAGAGACAATGGTTATTTTAGCACCAGAATAAAATAACACATTCATACTGTCACCTTTGATTACAACTTCAGCCTCAGCAGTGTTAGTTTTGCACCTCATAACTTGCAACACAATTTGCCCACAATCAAAATCTTCTTCAACGTCGTCGTTCTCACCACACCTGTTGCAGCCTTTGTTGACTCCCTTCTTGCCCACTTGGCCTCACAAACAGTTGCAAAATGCCCCCTTTTCTTACAGTTGTTACACACTGCTAAGCTGGATGGACAAGACCTACATTTAACTAAATTTCCAGCCTCCTGACTAAGGGTGGGCGTAGTACGCGTAGTCACGCTACGCGAAGCTACGCAAAGACGTTCTCGCACTACGCGAGCTTCACGTAGCTTCGCGAGCTTGCGTAGTAGCTTGCTGGTCCCGTTCGCGAGCCGTTTTTCTTGCTCGGGAGCGCGTTGTGCGTGTTCGGGGCGCTGTCTGCGTGTTCGGGTGATTGTAGCGTGCAACCTTACCCATGTGGTGGGCTATGGGCGCGGCCATCTTGTTTTTTCATTTGTCCCACCCGCCCGCGTCCCCTATTTCCTCTTCCGGGTCGCGTATAACGTGTTCGCGCGGTGCACGTCTTGTTCGGGAACACAACTATTTGTTCACGCTGACAAAGTGCGTGTTCGCGTGAAATCTCGCGCGAACTTACCCACGTGGTCGCGATTGGCGCGGCCATCTTGTTTTTCACATTCTATGCTATGGTTCTGGGCCTAGTTTTCTATCCACCTTATATCTGTGCAATCTTTACCTATTTTCACAGTTTTTCTTATTTTTTTTACTTCTCATCTATCTCTCTCTGTCCCTAAGTTTATATTTTGCATTTTATTTCTACTTTTCCACCTTTTTTTAGCTTTTCTACTGTTTTATTTTACTTCTTTATTTAAGCTCCTACTTCTTCCCCCTAACTTTTTTTTCTTTTGTTCTAACTTTTCTTTTCCAGCTCCACCTCCACCCCAGAACCATGGCAAAGGGGAGCAGCAGAACCAGCTCGAAGGGCAAGGCGCCTGCGCCCAAGAGCCGGCTGCTTTGCGGCAGAATGCGATCTGCAGGGGTGCAGGCCCGGAATCTTTTTGGGGAGGCGTAGGTGGCTGCCCTGGTTTTTTTCATCCAGCGCCACCTCCCCTCGACCTTGGCAGCAGGCCGCAGGCCAGGGTCCGGTTACCTCCCAGAGGAGCGTCACCGCCGGTGGGCGCTGGTGCGCCGGGCAGTCTACCGTCGCTCGGAAATCCGGCGCACCCACCAGCAGCTGGCCCACCGGTGGGCAGACAATCTGGACAGGGAGCAGGACCTGTTGGACCTGCTAGGTGTCGAAGTCGTGGGGCTTGGTGAGTAGCTAGTAATATTAATAATTTAATATATATTATAGTAGTATAAGTATTGTGTATAATTCTTGGACGAATAAGTAACACGGTTGCTGGTGCGCTTAGTTACATTGCAGATCAATTCCGTCTCAAAATCTTCTGTTATTGTATGACACAGGTGCTGCTCGCCACTTCTCTTACTGGTTTGTAACTTAGCGCTAGCTTGGGCTGCTTATTATTGATGTTAGAGTTTTTAGAGAACTGAAGTTAGTTAATGCTATTGCTAGAGTCTAGTCTTTACATTGTCCTTTAGTGAAATAGTGGTGGATGGATAGTATTAGTTCATATTTTTTTAACGGTCTGCATGACCCTCCTCTGTCACTGAATGCTTAGTTAGTTCTTATTTACCCCACCCCCCCCATAGAACCGGTTTGAGTTTGTTTACTGAGTGGTAGGCTTAGCACAGCAATAGCATGGTCAGGTGACTCAGTAGCAGTTCTGACGCAAGCAACCAACAATTCCGTGCATGCACAAATTTATGCATGTGTCCTCCATCTCATCATCTATGCATGTTTGCAGGCAAAAATAAAATTGAAATGCCGACTTACTGAACAATTGGCCCGTTTGGATTCTTGAATAGGTGGTGTAGGTCAGGTGGTACTGGCTTCGTTAGTATATTCGGCAATCAGAATGTTTATGACACATTTGATTAGTGTTCTATAAGTAGACGGTCTGTGGATCTTGCAAGCCAATAGTCATTTATACTTCAAAGTCAATTTTATTGGAATTGTTGTTCCCTAAAATGTTTCAGAGGATTTTTGAATGAGGTCTTTGTTTCACAGCACTTAATGTTTCTCTTTCTTTATTATTTCTTACATGATCAATACCACCCAAGGGCAAGAAGACGGGGTCCGAGTTTGCGGGACAACCACAAGAGGAGCGCTCCTCTACCGAGGATCCTGCTGCTGGCCCCAGTAAGTCCTACAGTGCTTATATTATTAACAATTATATTTCTCTAACTTTTTAATGCACCTTATTTTTTCCAACCTATTAATCCTCCTTCCTAATTCAATGTTAGCAAAACCTTCTTTGGTCTTAAATTTGTTTTCCAAATTTTGGGTAACTATCCAATGCCATCCCTGACTTTCAGTTCCTTCAAACTGCCTCTGCCCCAAGACTCTCTGTGCTACTACTATTAGACTGTGTATAGCTAAGCTTGCCCTGTTGGACACTCTTTAGTTAAGGTATTCTTTTGAATAAAGCTGTGATAGAATAGCTGTAGCCACTGGGTCCACTCCTGTCTTTTGCATTGTCCTCTGTAATCTCCAGTCTTTGTCAATTCCCACCAACAAAAATGCACAACCAGATGTTTGCCTACTAATTTTTGTTCAGTTAGTATACTTCTACTACTGTTGTGGTTATTATTCTCTGCAGATACACATACAGAACTATGCACAAGAAAATAGGATGTTGATGTTGGTGATAGGGAGGTTGGACCTTACACCCTAGTCACAGAACTCAGTCAGAAGAACCCATAATCCAATGACGTCTAGTCTACCTACCTAAGTGTCTCGGTCATAGTCATTTGTCCCACTCCCGACCCCCACACGAAGATAGTTATATATATATATATATATATATACCCAATGATTTTATTACACAACCCAGGCCAGAACAGAAGAAGACCCTTTCGCTCACTCACTCGTTTCGGTCCACAACACCCCGGACTCTGAAAATATACCGCAGAGTCTATGTGCAAGTTCAAAAACTTAATTTTTTTAATAACAAGCTTTGTATTGTTGTGACTTGTAAGTATTTCCATGAAAAACATCCTGCTCCACCATGCAAAATGAACAAGATTAAATACTGTACATTTTGTACATCTAGTGCACGATAGAGAAATGTGTGAATTGTGGGAGACCTCTCACCGTTGAACGTATACTGTTAGTGGTTACACATGCATCTTTCGAAAGCTCTGCAATCCCTTGTTTCGTAGAAGGCAATCTTCTCTTCTCATCTGCCTATGAGAAAAATGTTGCACGTTAGACAGTGAATACAACTATGCCAGTTTTAACTTAGCAGTCATGGCAAAAAGTGCAACATTATTGATAAGCAAAAGGGACTAACAATACTGGTTTGTCAATTGTATGCAACACTCATGTGGCCTCAATGGTGTCTTTCTTACTGTGCAACAAGCTGCGAGGTAACATGGGCAAAGCAGTAGACCCGGATCTAAAAATGGTTATATGGCTCAGGCTAACTTTCCAAAGACTAGAGTAGGAGTAGAGATTAGATGACCCTAGGGACCATCTAATAAATTAAAACTAAACTCTTTCTAATGTGACTGCTGTAAATTAGGACGCAATTTGGACTAGTTACACTGTCACAACGATTCATGTTGTACGTAACTGTTTTTTCAATCTTCCTTCCTGGTGAAAAAAGTACAACTAGTAAAATAGGGGGAGGTGTGCAGGCATCTAAAAAGGTGTACTTGCTTTTATAGTTGCACAATCACTACCAACCACCAGTGCCGACGGGGCCAGCGGCGATGCGATTACCATCCAGGAGTGGACAGAGGCTACGGCCCCTGCAGGAGCATCAGTGGGGGAGGAAACTTCAGCGGTGGGCGGTGGTAAGTTATATTCATTACTTATTTGCATTACTAGGTGGAAGGGGGACATTTTTTTTCCTCACTGTGCTATGAGACTTATTAAGAAAGTATGAATTTGAAGTTGTACTGGACAATATACAATGGTTGTAGAAGACACCCTGTGTAGCATTACCAGTTTGAGTTGAGTAAACAAGGCCTCTTCCATCAGACTCCAACTCAGCTGTGAAACTTATGGAGAAGACTAAAAGTCAGATCAGATGACCTTGAGGGATGTGTTGAACAAAAAGGGAAAGAAGTGAACTAGGGTGGAAGGAGGAAGGACTACAGAGATGTAATAATAAGACTAACTACCATAGAAGGATACTTTGGAAGGTTCACTCACATGGCTGATATGAATAGGATGCATGGGTTGTTGAAGGATGGGTAGAACTGGAAGGTCAAAGAAAATGCAGGCCTGGTTGGGCAAAAGAATATGGGTACATGGATACAGTGGATAGCAAGAATCATGATCAGAGTTTGTGTCAATGAAACCCAAGGCAAGGAAGGAGTGGACGCATGGGTGGTTGCTGGTGAAAATGAAACCAGCTAAGCCGATAATAAGGAATGATAGACATTTACTTTTAATGGATGGATGCCCCCGAAATGTATTTGTATTCATCATAGGTGAAGACTAAGCATGGGCGGAAAATCCGTTACGCTCGCGGATTTTGCGGATTTTCGGTAAATTCGCAATCCGCGAGATTCGCGAATTTCCCGCAAAATCCGCAAATTCGCACGCAGCGGATTTTTTTTCTTTGCGGTGTAAGTTCGCAATTGCGAACATGTAGGTGCGGCGGGCAGCAACAATCTCGCACTCGCGAAATTACAAAAATTGCAATTCCGCACAAGAAATCTACTAGCAAGCAGCATAGACCTTCTGAAAATGATTATTTTTATCAGAATAACTCCTCAGGTTGACATTTGCCTGCACTTTTTTAGATTTGAGGCCTTTTGATTTTCTTTGGATAACTTTTGGATTAGAAATCAACTTTCTCATATAAGCTTGGTGGGGCATTAAAGTTGCTGTAATGCTGCTCTGCAGAAAAACGAGTTTTGCAAAAGTGAAAGCAGGTTCAAAAGTTCAAACTCATCATTAGTAACCGTTCCCTGTAGTGCTTCCTGACAAGTGCCCCTCCAAAGTTCAGTTGCTAGTTGCAACAATTGTTCAGTTGCTAGTTGCAACAATTGTATGACCCTGCTCTGACCCTCACAGCAGGCTCATAGAATAGCTACAAGTAGGCCACAAATGTCCTGGAAAAAAAATTGCACTGCAACAGAAAGCAAATTACAGATAAGGATGCAGGTGCCAGACTGGAATTTTAAAACAGTTACACAATAATAAATCAACCCCAAATTAATTCATGTCAGTTGAAGCAGGCAGGTGTGCTTGCTTTTTCCCCCCATAATCTATAGTGATGATGAACCAGAGGGTGGCATAAGGCATTGATGTACCAGAGGGTGGCATGGGTAAAACAGAGGGTGGCAGGGGTGAAACAGAGGGTGCTGGGAACCTATGATGATGAACCAGACGTAGAAACAACATAATCGTGACCGTTGCGAGCCGACATGTAAGTTCGCAATGCGAACTGTTACAAAACCCTCGCGAACTGTCAGAAATCCTTGCGAACTGGCAGAAATCCTTGCGAACACAAAAAAAAATCCGCAAATTCGCGAGAATTCGCGGATTTTGCGGATTGCGAGTTCGCAAATTCGCAAAATTCGCGAACGCCAGATTCGCAAAATTCGCCCATGCTTAGTGAAGACTGTCACTGGAAGCAGAGTCTTACTTTGAAAAAATAAAAGGAGATACAAAAAAGACTTTTGTTCCTATGTGTACTCAAGGCCACCCAGTACTAGGGCAAGTATAATGCCAGAAAAACTTCAACAAATGCTACAGGCAGCGGAAGCAGGAGGACAGATTAGATAGATACTAAAAGTTGGCACCAATTGTATGTACTGCGCTTGGTAGTGCTACTATGCCACAATGTACTGTTGAATTAACTATGAAGAGTTTCAGTTATAATTCTGTTTCTTTTGTTATAGATACTCATACTCCTTCCCCAAAACCATCGCGGAAGGAGTTGGCAGCCAGGGCCCAGCAAAGGAAACTGCAGGCCATTGTGGAGGAGTACCGCAAGCTGGTGGCTGAGGCTGAGGAGGAGGAGGAAGAGGCGGCGGCAGCAGCTGCTGCCTCTTCCAATGCGTATGGCCCCAGCAAGGCCCCACCTGCAGGAGTACGGCGCCGCGGCCAGGCAGCCGCTCACCGCCGGCAATTAACATCTGCCACCCCCACACAGCATGGATGCAAAAAATGCAAATGTAGGTGCCGTGCATTTTGGCAACAACTTCTCCTCCGGGTGGCCAAGCTGGAGGACCAATTAGAGGAGTGCGTAAAGATCATTGTGTACAAACACCTCAAAGCCCGCCAATTATAATGGACCCTGTTGATTTGCCCCTTTTTTAATACTTTTGTTGGTGGGTGGGAATTTGTTGGTGGGTGGGAATTGGCTGTTGGGGTTATTTATTTTTGTGGGACATTCTTTGGACTTGGACATTGGTTGGGGTTAGGGGTGGAATAGGACTAGGATATTTTTTTACATGAATAAATGGTATTTATTTTCAACTTCCACATATGATGTTGTTGTTTTGTGGTGGGGTTACTGTTGTACCTCACAAGGTTTACTCTAGATGCAGGGCAGCGGCCAGTGTTTGATTGAAATACTTTATTAATTGACCACATGTGTAACATGCAAACAGATAGATGCTGTACCCCTCACTCAGTTATATTTGTCCTATTAGTACTACCAGCCTCTCCTCCATTATACCTCCCAGCAAACTTCTCTTCTTACCTGTGATTGATGATGGTTACGTTTGGCACCGCAAGGGCTGCATGGTTTCCCAAGACGACAGAGAATATGCCATGGTTGTGTGATAGTAGTAGTAGACTAGACTCCTAGACACTGGCACTAGCATTGGCAAACAAAAACAAAGAGACAGTCATTTGCCTGAGAAAGAATGTGAGAGAAGTAGAAAATTAAAAATACAAACAATATTGCAACTGCTAAACGAACTCAAAGAAATCAATGGTGTCAGGGACTGTGCCAAGTAGAAGAAGATAACTGTAGTTGTGTTGGAGTCATTAAAACACAATACAAATCGTAAACTTAAATGCTCTAAAATTAAATTCAAACAATGCCAGCAATGATTTACATTTATTCATTGGGTCACTTTGGGAAATTAATTGCCTTGTACACTATTACATAAAGTGAGCTTGGGTGGGCAAGCAGAAGAAGATCCTCGCCCTGCCTCGTTAACATTTGATTTCATTTCAGCTTTGGTGAAGGTAAGGTAATTTGTGCCCTCAATAGCTTTTAACAGAGTCTCTCTCTCTTCTCCCACCTCGTCCACAGCAGCAAACTGAGACGCATAGTGAGAGACCCAAGCATTTGGTGAAACATAGTTGGTAGGTTCACCCCTTTTTATCCCCCTACCCCATTTGACCATGTCCCAAAAGGAGCACATAGATCTTTCTTTACTAGCACTCAGGAGCTCCCTCCAGTATTCATTGTCCCAATCACTTTTTGCCTTAAATTGTATTTTCTTATACGTGACTCGGGCGGTCTTGATCTTAACTATGTCTTTGGTTTTTACTGCATCTGATAGGGCCCTATATGCAGCCCTACAGGATTTACCATACCATTGATCCTCCTTTCTTGCTGGCCTACTCGGTTTTTTGGTCACCTTTTTGACGAAAAAAGATCTTAACTGATTAAAAAAGCTGTTGTGGATCCGACTAGTATTTGACACGATTGCCTCCACAGTGGAATTATTCCTTAGTTCTACTATAGCTTGACCGGTCAGATCCCTCATAGCATCAATACCCTCTTCATTCATCACACAGCTTGCCCATCTAATTCGTCTATGGTTATTTGAGAGGGCTATTTCCACACAATCACCCGGACCCTCACGTTTTGGTAAATCAAATAACCCAAATGACAGGATTAATGGGTTATGATCGCTCTCTACCCGTTCTTCTATCCGCATATCATCCATAATAGACCAATTCTCCTTATTTGTAAGGATGTAATCTATGCGGCTATGAGAAATACCGTTGTTAAAGGTAGAGGCACCCTGTTTGTCGGAACCCCTTCTTCCATTAGTGGCACGTAGGCCATGCTCCACACAAAGGACTTTGAGTTGTAATGCTGCCTCTGACCATTTTTTAATAGGTGGTATTGTCAGCTGAGGGATCTTCCAAATGTAGTCCTCTTCCACTGTAAGATCCATATCATAACTGTCTAGGGGTTCAAAACAGCAATTAAAATCACCTGCCACAATAATGTTACCTTTTGAGCAATATCGCTCGAGGAGAATATCTAACTGGTCAACTGCTTCGGTAGATTTACCACCAGGAAGCCCCCTGCAATAAATATTAAAGACCAGGAGGTCCTTGAAGTCTGGGCTTTTGAACTTAATTAGCAAGATATCTGGGCTATTTGAGTCCAGCTGAGTAACAGAATATCTGCTATCTTGCTTAACCCGTGTCAGCAAGCCTCCCTTCGGTCTTCCCCGTAGACTAGGGATGGCAGAAGTATAAAAGTTTAAATATCCTGGCTTAAATTCCGGAGTTACCTGCCATGTTTCCTGAAAGAGGATTATATCCTTATTTTCCAGAAAAGCTAACCAGTCCAGAGATGTTACTTTACTTCTCAACCCTGCCACATTCCATGACACCAAAGTTGATAAGGGAGGAGAATTCGTATGGTCAACTTTGATTTGTTGGTCAACGCTAGCCCTCCATTCTTTGGGTAGTAGAACCCCGGATAGACTAGTCTCTAATGCCTCCTGATTGAGATCAATTTTGTTTTGTACTGTATTATCAACCGTACAGTCCCGTGGTTGATTAGAGTCATTAGTCCCTTGCAAATCTGCTGAGGTATTACAATTACCCATTGTGTTGGTCCGGGGTATGCGGATATCACTTATAGGGGCAGCACTATGAGCTATAGTGTCATCTATTCGACAGGCCTGAGATAATCTAGTACATGCCGTATTGCGATCCCCCAGGAGTCAGTCGCAATCATTTATGCCTGACAAGATCCCAAACCTATTTCCTAGACTGATCCCCCATTCATTAAATGGAGCACCCGCACCCCACCTATTCATCATGGTGTCCCACCTTGGCCCTGGAGTCTTAGGATACGTAACATTTTGCCGCTCACCATAAAAGAAATTTAAGGTGAGGGGAACAATAGTGCCGCTCCTGCGTTGAGGGGGAAGTATGTTTGACAAAACATTGGGGAGCACAGCCGAATGGGAAAAATTCACCACTACGCAATCTCCTTTAAACTTTTTCGGTCTGTTCCCTATCCAGGCTGTCCTTCTAGCCGACTTAATTTCCCCTGCTAACTGCTGTTTCCCCCCAGGGGCCATCTGCATATTACCTGACAGCCAGTGCAGTGCCTTACTAGAGAGAGATGTTGGAGTTTCTGGCTGCCCAGGTACCAAAGGTGGAACATTTGCCAGTACCAACACCAAAGGTGAAGCTTCTACTATAAATTGGGGAGACTCTGTTTCCTGACTAAATACAGGTTGTACGGTTGGTGTTGGCAAAACCTCCTCTCTTACTGCTGGGTGAGTATCTACATTTACTGGTCCCTGACCAGGGGGGATGATTGCTGTCGAACTCCTCTCTACCTCCACCACACTCACACCATTCGTCCCAGATGTGCCTGCTAGATTTGAAACCAGAGTTGCTATATTACCGACCTCCCCATTAACCTTAGTCTGAATCCCACCCAATTTTTTCACCTCAGCAGTGAGTTTATCAATTTTGGCCACCATTGGTTTGATAATAGCTTTAATTTTACACTCAATCATATCTGCTATCCTAAGAAATAGCTCATCATCCATAATATGCTTTGTGCTGTCCTCCCCAACATCCATAGTCTTGTCCTTAGTTTTCCTTGGTGGTGAAACCCTTTTCCTCCTTAACCCTGAGCGTAACCCGCCACGCTTGGGTTGGGTCTTTTTACCTGTTCTAACTGTCGTGGTTTTCTGCTCTACAGAGGAAAGGTCATCTTCTATGACATGGGCATGGGTCTCAGGATCAGAATCATCAGCACTTCCTGAATTAGTTTCAGGGTCAATTTCTAAGTCAACTGCTGGGAGTGCGCTTTGATCATATTTGTCGCTGTCTTGAAGATTAGACTCATGAGCGTCACTACCAGCAGCCTGTGAAGATATGTCAACCACGATAGATGATTGGGATGGATTCATAGCAGGGAGAACTGGGGATTGGCTTAGCCCTAATGACTGTCGCCTTTCACTATTAATTTTCGTTACCACTTGAACCATGTAATTTTCCATCGTGTTAGATGTAGTTGGAGCTAATTTTTTTGGTATCCTACACAATTGCAAGTTAGCACTCAATAGAATAATGAAAGTTTATAGCCCACAATAAGCAGTACCTGAACTAGTAAGCTAGAAAAGGGGAGAACACAGCAACAACAACAATCCTCTATAAGATTTAGTAAAATTAGGCAAAGAGAATATTACTGCATGTAGATTCCTCGAACTTGATAGGGGCAAAGTGGTCGGCCCAGTCCAGTCACGGCCTGTCTAGGACTGTCTAAGACTGTCCGCCCTTTGTCCGGGCTTCGTCCGGCGTCCCGCACATGTGTCCCGCTGTGCGTGGGAGGGCGGGCCTAAGTAGGAGGAGCAGGGGCGGGAAGAGTCACCAGGTGCGCTGTGTTGGGCGTGCGCAAGGGACCCTGGTTCTCGTAGTCCCGACCCCTGAGTGCAATCCCTCGAGGTCCAAAAAGTGATTAATTTCCCCTCTGCAAGGCTCGAAGGCTCTCTGTGGCAAATGAATGCTGAATCCGGTAGCGTGTCCCAACAACTACAGCTGCGAGCGGCGCCCGCGAAGCGGGGGCCGCGAGCTGTAAATACCGATGAGAGAAGGAGGAGCAGGGGCGGGAAGAGTCACCAGGTGCGCTGTGTTGAGCGTGCGCAAGGGACCCTGGTTCTCGCAGTCCCGACCCCTGAGTGCAATCCGTCGAGGTCCAAAAAGTGATTAATTTCCCCTCTGCAAGGCTCGAAGGCTCTTTGTGGCAAATGAATGCTAAATCCGGTAGCGTGTCCCAACAACTACAGCTGCGAGCGGCTCCCGCGAAGCGGGGGCCGCGAGCTGTAAATGCAGATGAAAAAAGGAGGAGCAGGGGCGGGAAGAGTCACCAGGTGCGCTGTGTTGGGCGTGCGCAAGGGACCCTGGTTCTCGCAGTCCCGACCCCTGAGTGCAATCCCTCGAGGTCCAAAAAGTGATTAATTTCCCCTCTGAAAGGCTCGAAGGCTCTCTGTGGCAAATGAATGCTGAATCCGGTAGCGTGTCCCAACAACTACAGCTGCGAGCGGCGCACGCGAACCGGGGGCCGCGAGCTGTAAATACCGATGAGAGAAGGAGGAGCAGGGGCGGGAAGAGTCACCAGGTGCGCTGTGTTGGGCGTGCGCAAGGGACCCTGGTTCTCGCAGTCCCGACCCCTGAGTGCAATCTGTCGAGGTCCAAAAAGTGATTAATTTCCCCTCTGCAAGGCTCGAAGGCTCTCTGTGGCAAATGAATGCTGAATCCGGTAGCGTGTTCCAACAACTACAGCTGCGCCTCTGGCAGGATGATAATGAGGAGGATTGGTAAGGTAAGTGTGAGTTGTTGCTCCACGTATAATAGCGCTGGGTGAAAGGCCGGCCTGTAAGTGTTGATGAAAGAAGAAATGTGGTATTACAAAATAAGTTAACAGAATGAAAACATAAAAATCAATTACGGTGTAGTGCAAAAAAGACAAGACTCGTGAGCGAGAAGATTTTCAGACTGAGGCTGCTTAGATACATTGATTAACTGTACTCTTCTAGTTGCACAGCAGTCATCCAAAAGAACAACAAGATAGGAGCCAGCACAGAACAGTTACAGGGCCACACCACAACACCGGGACGTGAGTCTGTGGCCCAAACTCCATTTACCTACATTTTTCAGAGTTTCAGACAAAAGGCATATACATCAACCTAGTATTTTCCAAAACATGTGATTAATGTAAATCAATGCGCCAATGTCAGTCAATCATACCACTATTCCATTCCACCACTGCACACACATGTAGCCTAGGTCTGCTGTGCTTCTTGTTAATTGGTTGTGTGTTTACCTTGTATTCCACTTCCTGAACATATTCCATCAATCATCTCTGATCAAACTGACTGACAGCGTGCAAAGATGGTATGGTGGTCATCATCAGCATCATCCAGTATGGCACATGTACGTGTTTTCCAACAGACCAAAAAATGCAACTAAGTCTGTAGTGAGTGACTACGATTAAGTCCAGACTGCACCTGCAGTAGTAGGAGTACAATTGGATACATATTATTAAACAACATCGAAACATTGACCATCACTTGAGACACAAGCACTTTGTTATTATATTAAACTGCTAGTATACTTCTACTTCATGCACATTTGCTCTGAGTCAGCAAGCAGCCAATGCAATGTATGGCATCATTTATTTAATATACCTGTCTTTCTCTTCTTTGTGGCTGTCAGATCACAGATGCAGCAGAGCCTTCTGAAAGTGATGACGAGTTTACTTTAATTTTGGAGCCCTGCTCAAGTTCTGACATTGAAGAGTTGTGTATGCCTGCAGAAAGAGGTGTAGTCTTAAGACAGTGATGCATTTCAGATTGGAAACAAAACAGAAGATGGCTGTAGTCACGTACATTTCACTTGTTATGGAGAGAATGTTAGAGGCTACATTATTGCACTATTGTCCATCTCCATCCAAAGTATGGCAAGATGGAAAAGTATTTAGGGTGAGTCAGGAAGATGGAGCAGGACTCTGATGAGTGGAGTGCACGATAAATGCTCAGATGTGGAACTCCAATAGGTAATTAAAAGAGAAAGGAAGATGGTGTTGGTTTTGAAGTTTGAGTCAGAAAGACAGATACAGACAAATAAGGAAGGGAGAAATAAAGAAAGGGAGAATGTAACAATTTCCAAGCCTAGTTGTCAGGGAAGAGGAGCTCGTCCTCAAACCCTGGTGGTTCTTCTGACAGAAGTAGGTCCTGTAACCCACTACTTATTTCTTCCGACTCGTTCTCCTCTTCCAGCTCTGATTCACAGACTTTGTAGTCTGGTGGTATCAAGGGCTGATTCATTTTTATCATGGTTAACCTCTCCACGCTTTTGGGCGAGAGACTGGTCCTTCTCACAGTCACAATGGCACCAGCAGCACTGAACACACGCTCAGAAGAGACACTTGCAACAGGGCAAGCTAGATACTTTATCGCCAGCCTGCTGAGCACTGGCCATTGGCTTCTTGTCCTATACCAATACACCAATGGGCTTTGCTCCATGAACACCTCTGTTGTGTCATCCAGATAGGCCTGGGCCATCCGCTCAATGTTCATTGGTGCTCGGGGTTGCTCGTCCTCTTTTTGCTTTGCGACAGCAACAGACTTCCCATCCCTTTCTGTAGAAACCAAGCAGCTATTTTTTGCTTGTGTCTGATGAATCAGATCCTGTTGGTGCGGTTGTTGTTATTTTTTGTGTTGGTGACTGCTGTGAAGCAAACGCACTGCTCGCATGCTGTGAAGAAGAACTTGACTCTGTAGGATGCTCAGTAGTACTTGCACTGTCCTTGGCTGGCACTGGCAGGCCTCTAATTGAGAGCTGTTCGTTTTCTAAATCAATGGCTTCCTTGGCTATTATAGTTTTGTACTTGGAAACATCCCCTTCTGAAAAAGGAATTACTGCATTACTGTTCACAAATAATTTGTACTGTGGATCCAAAATTGTGGCAGTAATGTAATGTTGATGTGACAAAATCTTATTTTGAATCCTTGTATTCTCAGATAAGCGGCCGGCTAAGGACTTCGCAAAATTACATGCTTCACGTTTTCCTTCCACACCTTCGTATGTTTCAGACACCTCCTTCAGCTCTTGCTCAAGCATGTACAACAATGGGATAGCTTGGCTCATAGTACAGTCCTCCCTGCTGACTGCACGTGTGAAGACCTCAAAAGGAAGTAGCATCTCAGTCAGGCATTTAATGAGGTCCCATTGCCACATCTCAACGGTCATGGCTTTAACAGTAGGATCCCCTGATCTTCTTGTCATGACATAAGCATTAAGTGGTATGTACTGCTCAAACAGCCATTCGAGCATGTAATAAGTAGAGTTCGAACGTGTTGGTACCTCCTGGATGAGTGCTTTGACTGGCATGTTACACTCACGTTGAATGACCCGTAGCTGCTTCCGGGCTTTAAAAGAATGATTAAAATGCATGCAGATTCTTCTGCAAATGGTCAGTAAGTTGCTGACTTTGCTTTCATTTTTCAGAAAGTCTTGAACCACAATGTTAATGCAGTGTGCCAAACACGGGAGCCTGAAATAGCGACCATCTTCCATGGCCTTAACTACATTACTGCCATTGTCGGTGCAACAAAACCAATATTGAGGGCTCTTGGTCGCAGCCATTCAAAGACCTTGCTGTTGAACTCATCGGAAATGTTTGCAGCAGTATGCGATTTCTCCATAGCAAACATGGCTACAGTAGCATGTCTGCGAGTATTATTAAAAATCTCAGTAGTGTCAATGCATGTAGATATCTTGTCTCTAACACCTGAAAAAGAGATCCAGTGTGCAGTGATGCACATGTAATCAGTGGCTTGGTAACTGCTCCACATGTCTTTTGTCAGGTGGATACTATGCACAGCACTCTGCTGCAAGGCTTTTCAAAGCAATTCCAGCACGTTGTGGTGTAGTGCTGGAACAGCAACTCTGGCAAAATAGTAGCGGCTGGGAACATTCCATTTTGGGCAGAGGGTTGTCACAAATTCCAGGAAAGTACAAACAGAGAGGTGGCTTAGTGCACAGCGATAGTTTGCTGAAAAAGTTCTGATAAGTTTTTGTGGAGTTGATAGGATTGGGTGCTCCACCAGGTAGCGTAACCGTCCAAGTAGGCTTGAACAAATGATGCTTGATTAGCGCACAAACATTGTTAGTGCGTCCCTGTGGTTGGGCACACCTTTGGGTTCGTCACAAAAGGACAGATTCCGTTGTTTCTGTTTATGATTATTTATTGTTGTTATGAGTTTAACAAGTTCATTTGTGTTGCATTTCCATAAGGCAAATATTTCATTTCATATCCTTATTTGAATTGATTCCAGTGCACATTTGCAATGAAAAAACGAAAACGCTCCGATGCATTTCGGGCTTGGCCCTTTCTCAAGGAGCTCTGTTGGTAAAAATAACATCATTGGTATACGCTGTAATATATAACATTCATCACATAAGGTCAAAAACTGAGATAATGTGCAAAACATACAAACTATATCAATACATTTTAAATTGGTTCATGTTTGGCGTGTATGGTGGTGATCAAAAAAAGGTGCACAGTGACATTGCAAGGTGTCGGACAACTGAGGGTTCAGGACAAAGATCAAAAAACATATCGAATGTGTTCTATTCACGGAAAGGTTCGGGGCAGTCACAGGCTTGCGCTGTTGAAGAAAACAGCGGGATTTAAAATATGGCATTAAGCGATGGCTAGTCCGCAAAGTGACTCAGGTCAATCTCACGGCTTAACTTACTTAGATATGAAGCTCGAAAGGTTTTCGAGAAACTCCTTTCGTGTGCTGACTTGAATTGACGCTGGGCTGAGCCACCAAAAAAGAGGATAACAGAATGGTTTTGGTTTCACAATATTCCACTCAAAGCAACCAATACAAAAAATCATTTTGAACCACTGGCGCATACTGGCCACAGAGCCAGAATTCAAAGATTTGTCTAAAGATCCCCCAATTTTTGCTTACACCAGAGCAGCCAATCTTAAAGAGATTCTATCAAGGGAATCCACAAAACAGATGACATACAATGGAACACTTCCCTGTTACAATTGTAACAGTTGCAATAACATCATAAGAGGAAGCAGCATAAGCCACCCCATGAAGGGAAATAACATCAAGGTGAACGTCAATGCCACTTGTGACTCTATGAACCTTATTTACCTATTAAAGTGCCCATGTGGGAAGATCTTCATAGGGAAAACCTAGAGAAAAATAAAGATAAGACTCAATGAGCATAAATCTAACATAAGGACAAAAAATGAACGACCCAGCATAGCCATGCACTTCCATGAACAGAGACACAACATTGCCCAGCTGAAATTCATGGTATTAGAGTTGGTTGTAAAAAGTGAAGGCAGAGACAATAACAAAACTTTATTACAACGAGAGACAGCCTGGATTTATCGGTTACAATCTCTAAACCATTCAGCCTTAATGACCGCATTGAACTCAGTTGCTATCTGTAAAAATCAGTATGATACCACAACGCATTACAAATTGTGTGGTTTGTTTTTTAATAATTTTTTTATTTTTTATTAATTTGTTTTTCATCAATTTGTGTTTGTATCAGTTTTCCACACATACACCTTCATTTTTCACACACACTATGCTTTCACCTTGCACACCCCGTTTTATCTTTCCCTCATAGGCAGTGCATCCACTGCAAGTCTCCTATCTTCCTTAACTCAACCCATGCTAAGATGGCCGCTATATTTTACCAGTTCTATCAGTCCGCTTTCCATCTCCTGACACCACGAACCTTCCGGGTTCTTGTCAGGTTCAAATTTTCGATCAGCCCAGCGTCAATTCAAGTCAGCACACGAAAGGAGATTCTCGAAAACCTTTCGAGCTTCATATCTAAGTAAGTTAAGCCGTGAGATTGACCTGAGTCACTTTGCGGACTAGCCATCGCTTAATGCCATATTTTAAATCCCACTGTTTTCTTCAACAGCGCAAGCCTGTGACTGCCCCGAACCTTGCCGTAAATAGAAAACTTTCGGTATGTTTTTTGATCTTTGTCCTGAACCCTCAGTTGTCCGACACCTTGCAATGTCACTATGCACCTTTTTTTTGATCACCACCATACACGCCAAACATGAACCAATTTAAAATGTATTGATATAGTTTGTATGTTTTGCACGTTATCGCAGTTTTTGACCTTGTGTGATGAATGTTATTTATTACAGTGTATACCAATGATGTTATTTTTACCAACAGAGCTCCTTGAGAAAGGGCCAAGCCCGAAATGCATCGGAGCGTTTTCGTTTTTTCATTGCAAATGTGCACTGGAATCAATTCAAATAAGGATATGAAATGAAATATTTGCCTTATGGAAATGCAACACAAATGAACTTGTTAAACTCATAACAACAATAAATAATCAGAAACAGAAACAACGGAATCTGTCCTTTTGTGATGAACCCAAAGGTGTGCCCAACCACAGGGACGCACTAACAATGTTTGTACGCTAATCAAGCATCACAAATTCCAGGAAACCCATCCCTTCAACAAAAGAAAAAGGGAGAAGGTCCAGAGCTAACATTTTAGCAAGCTTAGCATTGTACAAACGTGCTATTGGGTGGTTGTGCTCGTACTTTCCCTCCTGCCTAAACATGCTAACAATGGTACGCTGCTTGGTATTTCTTTCAGATATGCCCGATGCAGTACTTCGTGTCGCAGACTTCGCACCCGTACTCCTTGGTGTCTCCGGGTTACTACTCTCACTCTGGTGCCACAGAGATGTTGCTGATGCGGAGGATGTGGGATCTACCACTGCAGTGCTGGGGAGTGGGACAGGGGTACTTAGTGTACCACTACCAGATAGAATGTCTCCCTCTTCTTCCTGTCCGACCCGTGGACCTTCTACAGCTTTTCCACCAACATTAATGGTTCCTGCTTTTATGATACATAGGTGGTCCTCCCACTTGATAGCGTGGTGTTTTTTCATATGGGTCATTTGGCCTCCGGTACCATAGTTTGTACCAAGCTTACCACGACTAACAGAGGAATGACAAATGGAGCATATAGCAATGTTCTCGTCATTTGCGCTAACTGTAAAGAAGTCCCACACTGGGGAGCTTAACTTTTGTCTCCTGCTAGAGGTGCCACTTCCAATGCCGGATGAACTGGAGGTTGTGTGGTGAACTTAACTATGTGGCTGTGCAGTAGTACCACTACCTACTTCTGCTGAGGTGGAACTTGTGCTGGATGTAGGATGCTGCCGGCTTTGTGCAAATGTAAAAATGGAAGCTGGAGGTAGTTTTGGTGTGGCCTGTGTTGGTGGTATGTGTGCTACATCCCTAGTCACAGCCATTCTTGATAGGGTTAAAATGTTGGTCTCCATGTCCTCAGGGCCAGGAGTAATGCTTGTGATGACTGGGTCTGACTCATCATCACCATCATTATCCGGCTGCTGAACATCGCACTCCATAAGTGGTAGGCTTCCTTTTACCTAGCCTGGTCTTCTTGGAATGTCTCTCCCTCTCATGCCCAGATTGTTGTGGCTCCCAATTGAGGTCAAGATCATCAGAAGGGATGCTTGGCGAAGAACTCGATGGACTAACCCTCCTTTTCCTTGGTGGGGATTTGGAAAACAATAGCTCTCCTGCATGAGGTGCTCCCTCTTCTTGCTCTGCATCAGGCTCAATTTCCTGAACTGCCCCGACTTTGGGAGGAACAACAACTACTATTGCCGGTGGTGGTTCTTGAACAACAACTATTGCAGGCGGTGGTTGTGGTAGTTGTTTTCGTTGAACATCTACTATTGCGGGCGGTGGTTGTGGAACAACTACTATTACAGGCGGTGGTTGTGGTTGTTCTTTTCATTGAGCATCTACTATTGCGGGCGGTGGTTGTTGAACATCTACTATTGCAGGCGCTGGTTGTTGTTCACCACTTTTTTGCTGTGTTCCCTCTTGCGTGGAATGTGTACTACTTTGAGATAGAGATAAGTTCAGGTCAGTCTCAGTATCACTGGTTTCCACCATTAGGCTGGCTACCTCTTCCCCACTCATCTGCTTGGGCCTGGGGTGGTGGCTTGGGCCCACTGATGCGGAGGTGCTGGCCCCAGCTTGGACCCCGGTCACTGCTGCTGCAGGCGTACTTTTTTTTCCCAAAAAAGGTTTTCGGGTCAACACCAGACTTAAGTGTCACTTCCTTCTTTTGTTCTTCCTTCTTCTCAGCAACTTTCTTGGTCTTGGAGGACCTGGTATCTGCTTTCTTTGGGCCCATCTTCTTCAGATGTCAGCAGCAGCACTCAGTTGCACAAGTTGCTGAGAATGATGTCTGGTCAGGTTAGTCACACCACACGTGACGTAGTACAGAAGGACGTCCGTCTGGCAGTAGAACAGGCGATGAATGATGACAGACACCTCCTCTTCAGTCTTTTGTGCACCTACAAGCAAAGAAGGCAGAACAACATCAGTCGAATATAGATTTTTTTAGCTTTAATTTTAATTACTACTAGAAGTATTAGTACATCCAGTAAGAGTAAGAATAGCAAAGAATTAAAATGCAAATGTAGTGGAAGTGGAACTTGTTTATCCTTAATTTGTGCATCATTTTGGATGGATGCAGCATCAGTGACCTGCAGCGGATAGCAATGGGGATGTGAACAGTAGAAGCCAACAGGAACAATGGCAAGACACAGGCCAATTTGTCAAAAACAAAACAGCACACTACTACTACCTCCACAACTCCACATGGGCACTCTCATCACAGGTACATGGGTAAAGGCCAGAAAAAAATAAACTCAAGCAGGCCAATATCCCTCCCAATATAGCCAGAATAAAGGAGGATGCCTGCATCACAGCTTAATGCAAAAAAGAAAATCCCCATGGCTACAAGGTTTGAAAGTTGCACAACAACACAAACAAGAAAGGCATTTGGAGTTTTCACCCAAACAGTTAACTACACCCCAAACACCACGTTTGAAAATTCAATGCATTGCCACCCATGCCCTAAATGATGTTAAATTCAACAGACAAAATGGAAACCGCTACATCAAGCATCCCCGCTGACTATCTCTGGGACTCTAGTCCTACTGGCAGAAAAAATCATACAACTTTGTAGGCCTGTGCCAAAAAAACTAAACCAGGATGGAAGGTCACACAAAATGGCCGCACCCACATGGCCTGGCCAGTGCCACCCCCAAAAACATGAAAAGAAAGAGAAGGCAGACAATACATTCCTATGGCAAAAGGACAATGCTTGGCTTGACCGCCAAGCCGCCCACATGGTCAGGCCACCCACAAACAACAAGGTACGTAGAGGACAGAAACAGTAAGTGGTCCATGCTCCAAAAAGTACAAGCAAATGACAACCTGAGGAGTTTCTTTCAGCAAAATGAACAACATCTACATTTTCGGGAACGTTTTAGGCAACTCAAGAGATATTGCTCACGAGAATGCAAATTCCGCGTGTTCGGCAGCGCGAACTGTACAAAACGTCGTGATCGCGCGCCCGAGCACGCACATTGAGCGCGCGAAGAAGACAAAAACTGTAAGGTCGCGTTGTAGCACTGTGCAAAGTTACTAAAACTACGCGAGCTGAATTCTAGGGTTACCTAGTGCGCAGGAAAAAGCCATATTATTCAACACACACCCAAAACCTGCAATTCAACACCAAAAACACATTTTGCTAATTTATCCAAAGCCATCCATGACCTACACAATGTTACACTTACAACTTAAACACCCCTATAACAGTTGAACAACTTTCATGCACCCATGATGAGGACTCTAATAGTACCCTTGTGCCTACCTACTGGCACAGTAGGCCACAAGCTTGGAGGCCTATGGTAAAAACACAGAGGCTACTACTAGTACCAGGAATTAAAATGGCCGCCCCCACATGGCCTGGCCACCCCCAAAAACATGAAAAGAAAGAGAAGACAGACAATACATTCCTATGGCAAAAGGACAATGCTTGGCTTGACAAAATGGCCGCCAAGCCGCCCACATGGTCAGGCCACCCTTAAACAACAAAGTACATAGAGGACAGAAACAGTAAGTGGTCCATGCTCCAAAAAGTACAAGCAAATGACAACCTGAGGAGTTTCTTTTAGCAAAACGAACAGCATCTACATTTTCGGGAACGTTTTAGGCAACTCGAGAGAATGCAAATTCGGCGTGTTCGGCGGTGCGAACTGTACAAAAAGTCGTGATCGCGCGCCCGAGCACGCACATTGATCGCACGAAGAAGACAAAAACTGTAAGGTCGCGTTGTAGCACTGTGCAAAGTTACCAAAACAGTACAGGCCTCCCTCAATAATAATTTTTAAGAAAGATTGAGAAGCACAGAAAACTGTAGTTAAAAAATAAACCAAACCAAAAAAACATTTACAGTACACCAATTCTCAATTCTCAAACTTACTTGTGAAAGAAAAGTTCAAATCCAAAATTCCTCAATAAATCCAATTAAATGCTATGATGCAGCAGACAAACACAAAGAGTGATCCTTCCAGCTCAATTTCCAATGGAAATGAACACCACATGGACAAAGCACTGGGAGGAGCCTGGTGGACAGGAACAGGAAGTTGGAGACTCAGGGGCACTTCCTTTCTCTTGAAAAAAAGAGTAGAAACAAAAAGAGGACTCCTAGCCCAAAAAAATACAGCCAAATCACAATCTGAGGGGTTAAATGAACATTTTTGAGAACATTTTAACATGCTTGAGAGATATTCTTTGCCAGATTGCAGTTTCTGCGTGTTTGGAAACGCGATCTTACCAACATGGCGCTGCAAGGAGGATCGCGCATCCCATGACATGTTCGCACGTCCAAATGACGTAATTGAGTTCTCAAAGTCGCATGGGATTGTGCGGCCGGATTCCAAACATCGTAGCGAACACGACCAGGAGAGAAAAGCGAGAAAGCGAACGCAGAACCACGGTAAGTCATTACCGCGCATGCGAGAATGCTATTGAGCGCGCGAGGTACTACACTTCGCTGTAGATTGCGAAGTAGTCGACAGCTTCGCGCTCTCCGCGAAGTTGCCGAAAATTTGCAAACTCCGCGAACGGAGCGTAGTTCTCCGCCCAGGGTTACTCCTGACATCTATAGCATTTGGCTTGAAACAGTTATTTTTAACCGGATCACTGGTTACCATTTTTTTCTTGTCTTTCTCATTAGGTTCTTGTGTCACCAAATGAAAAGACTCAAACTTAACCTCGTCTTTCTTAAAAATCTTAATACACTTGATTTGTTTGGCCATGACCAATACCTCATCCAAGGAAGGATTGCCCTTCTGCCATAGTATGTCTCTTACATTTTCAATGCTATACCCTAGCATAAATTGATCCTGATTCATTATTCCACCAACCCACAAAGCTTACACGAGGATGCCAATTTCCTCAACGTTGATACATAGTTCTCCACTGTTTCCCATTCGCTTTGATTTCTGTGCCCAGAATGGAACTGTTCTAAAATGGTGCTAACCTTTGGCAGATTGTGTCTATCTAGCTTCATAATGTACAAATCATACTCATTGAGGTCTTGACCTACAATCTCTGGTAGATGATCAAAAACCCTTTGCCCCTATGTGCCTAGGCAATGCAAAAGAAGTGTGAGTTTGCGTTCAGCACTTAGTGAGGTTCCACAGACCTTAGCCTACCGCTCAAATACCTTGCGCTAGTTCTGCCAACTTATTTGAGGATCTCCAGGCATAGTTCAAAAGAAAGGTGGAGCTGGTACATTTTGCATGTTGATTTCGTGTTAAGAGTAGTGCTGTGGGATAATAGTTAAACCAGTGTACTAATGAGTGTAAAGATTGCACAATATGAGCAGCTCACTGGAGATTAATTTTTTGGGAAGAGATGTAAACAGGAAGATATAAAATATTCATCCCAAAGTATCAAACAGTGTGTGCATCAATGACAAAGTGTTAAAACAATATGCAGAAATAAAGAAGGTGTGCATTACAGTAGTATTAGACAGAGTGGACAAGTAAAATACACTCACTGCCCATCACATTAGGAGGAGTAAAATATGCATACAGAAAAGCGAACATGTAGGACAAATCAACGTACGGTTAAAAAACAGGTAGAAAAATGTTCATCCCAAAGCATGAAATTGTGTGCGCATCACTGATGATGTATTGAGCAATGCCCAGAAATAAATAGTGTGAGCATCACTGTAGGTAGGAGATGCCACAATGAGTGAAATGCGCTGTCTCCAAAGCTGCAGGAAACATGAAATGTGCTGTTTCTAGTGCCTCAAATCCACTCTTATTGCTAGGCGAAGTGAAAATGCACAGCTTCAGAGAGAGAAGCATGAAGTTTGTTGTGGGTATCACCATAAACAGGTGAACGCACAGAAGAGTTGCGCAGCTTGCCTACCAATACTCAAGAAATCTGTAGTGCCTATCACCACAGGTGGTTACATGCACCAAAAAAGGACAGCAACAAGAATCAGTTGAGAATTTCACTCCGTCGCGCTGAGGAAAGCTGCACAAAATGCATAAAACTGAAAGATGGAGTCGGCATCAACATCACCAGCGGCGTTGTCTTCACATAGCAAGCTTGGCAGAGGACGTCACCATTGAACACAGTTGCAAAGAAGAAAAAGTGCACTGAATGATAGCACTGAATGACGTGCAGGATCGCAAAAATGTGACGAGGAGCATTCTCGCGCTTGGAATTCACGTGCATACGTAGCGAGCAAGATGGAGTATGCGTGAGTCCCGTGTTGCTTGGCTGCTCACGCCAGTCACCGGGCACAGAGATGATCGGCTAGCCGCCCTGCTCGTACATCGGCGATGCTGGGCTCCCAGGCGCACAGACTGTCAGCAACCTCGAGACAGCGGAGGACGCCCCGGGTCTCGTTAGGAGGTGCGGGGCTGCTCGGGACATTTGCCGAGGCTGCAGAGAGGAGCCGGAGAGGTGGGAATTGTCCCTTAGACCTGTTTGCCTCATCCGTTTTGGAAACTGAACTTTCTTCCTTACACGCGGCTTGCGTGCACGAGAGAGAGTCACCCGACGAGTGCGCTGACAGGCGCTGGGCTGAATCAAAGCCGCTTCTTTGCAAAAATCTGAGCTCCCTGCTCTTGGCTTCCGCGGCGCTGGTCACTGCACAGGGGCTCTGGGGCTGCCCTCTGACCTTGGAGAGAACCGGACTCGACGATTTCACCAACCTAAAAATGAGTAAACGTGGAGTCAAGAAAGGGCTCAAACTGAAGACACCCATTTCAGGGAAGGACCCCCCCAGCAGGAGACGGTACCGGGAAAACCAAACCTGAACAGGTCAGTGGGGCAAAAAAAGCTAACCTTGGGAAGGCAGGGGTAGGGGCCCTCAGTAAAGACTGTAAAGATCCTGGCTCCCTGCCAAGATTTTCTTGGTAGCCAAAACCCAGGCTGCCAATACTAAAGGCAGTATAGGAAAACCACATTGTTCTATATCACCCAATGCTTCTTTGCAGCAGGACAGTACTACTGCCGTCAGAGTTCAAACCACCACTAATAGCTCGGATATTGCTATTGCCCCCCACTGTCTCCCAGGTAGCCCACTAGAACCTTCTCTCGCCACACATACTCCTACCAAAGACCAAGATCACACGTCCGATTCTTCTATGCTACCAAACTCTCTCCCATCCGCTCCACCCACTGAATTAGAGCTGCCAGAATCAGCTGAAGGAATCAGCAGTGACGGGGCCTGTGCACCTTCAGAGAATTCCAACGCCAGGGTGCAACCTACAGGGACAAAAGTCGCTATTCGAAATCTGGAAGTCCCCTCCGGAATCCCAACCCCTTTTTCTCTGTCTCGGACAGCACCCGAGCTCCTCTGTGGATGGGGGGACAGAAGATGAGGACAATACCAACAGCGCTAGTGAAGAGGGCAGTGACGCCTCCCGTGTTAACCCTGACACAGTTGTTCGCCCAAAGAAATCAAGAAATAAGATCAAGCCGCGAAGACAACTCAAATGGGACTACTCGGACTCACAGATGTCTTACCATCTGGATGAAGATGAACCAATTCAATCACAGTGGCATAGCCAGAGAAAACCAAAAACCACAACAACTGAGACAGTGGAGCCCTCACTCATGGCCATACTCACTTCTAACAAAGATTTCCAAGAGTAGGTGAGAGCTGATAATCAGACAGCTAAGAACGCAGCAAAGAAATTACAGGGCGGTCTCAGAAGGCTGAACAAAACCTGTACAGACATGAGCGACTGAGTGGGTATGGCCGAGGCTAGGACAGAACATCTGGAGACCAAAGCAGTGGCTGCCAAACAGGTGATTGAGTCCAACTCTGCTTGCCTTACAGACCTAATGGTCAAAATGGAAGAACAAGAAAATCTACAACGAAGGAACAACCTCCGCCTGCTTGGCATTCCGGAAGGGAAGGAGGGGGAAGATCCTAGACAATTCATGGTCAAGCTGCTGCAGGACTCCTTTACGGAGCACCCAGGCTGGGATTGGGGTCGCGAAGTGCAGCGAGCCCATCGCTTCCCCTTTATCTTGAAACGGCAATATAACAATGGTAACTCAATCGAAGGGTAGCCTCGGGTTTTCCTCGTATATTTCGGTAACTGTCTTCTAAGACAGCTGGTGTATGATAAGGCTCGCCCTAACTCTAAAAAAGGGGCTCATGGAATAACTTTTTTCGCCAAACCGGACTTTTGCCACCAGACTGTGGAGCGAAGGTGGCACCTGCAACATCTGATCTCTCTCTTTCAGCAGCTAGGCGCAGAGGTGTATCTTATGAACTCGGCTAGGCTGAAGGTTATTCTGCATGGCACCACTAAGGTTTTCTTGTCCGAAATTAAAGCACCTGGAAGAAGCTAAGCTTAAGAAGGGACACAAAGACTATAATTACTGATTACTATGCTTCTTTCTCCCTCTGTCGGTAACTTTTGCAACTTATCGAGAATCTATCTTTTTAATCGGGGGGGAGTAATCTATGATAGACACAACCTCTCTTGCGTTCGCACCCTCTATTGTATGTTCTTTTTTTCTTTAAGAATCTTGAATCCTCTCGGGGGAAAAAGGGGAAAACAAAGAATAATATATATATATATCTTTAAAAAAACGGGGGTGGCACAACCGGGGGGAGCTCTAAAAAAAAAAAAAAAAAGAGAGGGGGGAGAGATGGCAAGAATGAAAAAAGCCACGCACTCACACACTTGTATCTGACACTTGACTTTTAACCTGAGCACAGCATCATGAAGGGCAGGTCCTGCGGCCAATATTAAGACCAAAGTCATGTATTCCAAGCGGCCGTGGCTTATGACTGACCTCCATCATTCAGGCCTGGCCTGATTGCTCACACAACGGGGTGGGTCGCTGGGGGGAGGGGTGGGGAGGCTGGGGGAGGGATGGGTGGGGCGGGTAGGGTCACAGGAGGTACACCTATGTGCAAAACACACACAGCATTTTTTTGTTAGTTTGGTCATACCCCTAAAAACCACATTACGGATTTTTAATAGGCTTTCACCTCCATGCCTTATAGATGGCTAGGCTAGATCCATTACGAATTGTCTCAGTTAATGTATATGGTCTGAATGACGCTTCTAACAGGCAAAAAGTGGCTCTGGGCTTGCGAACACTTGGGGGGAACATCATATGCCTGTAAGAAACCCATGTAGAACAGTCCAAAAATCACCTACTAAGCACTCTAGGGTTTAAGGCAGTGGGCGCCACCACGCAAGGAGCCAAAACGAAGGAAGTTGGAGTCCTAACTGACAGAAGATTTGCTACCAGTAATCCACGGACTAAATCAGATCCGCTAGGGCTGTGGGTCATTACCCAGATTCAACTCCCTAACAATTCCTCCTTCACCCTTTGTTCAATATATGGGAGCAACGCTGACGGCCCTTGGGCCATCAATCAGGTCTCTGGCGAGCTAGTACATTGGCCCACCCCCATAGTGCTCTGTGGGGACTTTAACATACATTTACCTAGCAACTGGGCTACTAATACAACCTGGAGCTATAAAGGTAGGAAACCCCTAGTTTTTTAGGCCCTATCCAATCTTATCCAGACTCACGGATTAATAGATAGCTGGGCAAGAAAAAAACCTTTGCAACCCGGGTATACTTTCTGCTCTGCCCCGCACCAAGTCCTAGTTAGACTGGACTACTTCTTTATCTCTGCCTGATTTGCCAACAATTTTACAATTGATATTGCACCCCGTTTTTTATCCGATCATAACCCTCTCATTCTCACCCTCAAGGGGCTCGGGCAATCCAAAGAGGCTACCAAATGGAGCTTCAAGAAAGCACTATTGTACGATAACAGCTACGTAACCCACATGCAGGGATGGATTCAAGAGTTCCTGGAGATAAACATTGGCTCCACCTCTCAAACGATAGTCTGGGACACGTTAAAGGCAGGGATCAGAGGTGAGACTTTAAGGTTTTCTGTTCAGAAAAACAAAGGGGAAAAAACTCTAATCAGGGGTCTACAAGAAAAACTAAGAAACATAGAAACTAAACTAACTCAAGCAATTCATGCAGGATTAGACTGCCAGCCTGCTCAACAAGAAGCAGTCTTGGCCAAAGCTTAAATAGGAGCTGTGTTTATGGAAAAAATCGCGGCTAAGAGGGCAGCACTAAGGGAAAAGAATTACGAGTGCAGTGACAACATTGGGCACCACCTAGCCGTTATGATAAGATAACAGGTTACTAGCAGCGAAATCCACACAATCAGACTTCCCTCTGGCAATGAGGCCACTGATCCTAGCTTTATCCGGAAGGGGTTTCAGGAGTATTACGCCAAATTATATACTGAAGAAAGCTGTTCCGCGGTTGATGTTTAAGCCAGGGAAATTTCTACCTACCTTAGTGAGATTGAATTAAGTCAACTCAGTCCAGAAGATAGCGAGCTCTTAGATCTTACCCCCACATGGGAGGAAATTCTGGACGCCCTTACTAGCCTCCCGGATGGGAAGGCTTCAGGCCCTGACGGTATACCTGTCAAATTCTTTAAAGTCTTTGCCCATCAAATCAAGGCCATACTCACTGAGGTAATAACATCCATATTTAAAAGGGCTTCTCCTCCGGCCTCTTGGTCCAGCGCTAGAATATCCATCGTCCTTAAAAAAGATAAATCCCCATTAGATATGAGCTCCTACAGACCCATAACTCTCATTAACTGTGATACTAAAATATTCTCCAAGGTGCTAGCCTCCAGAATCTCCCGAGTAGTGGAACCTCTTGTCTCGGAGTGGCAGCATGGTTTCATATCCAAGAAAGGGACCACCGAGCATGTCAGGAGAGTGATTACTCTGTTTGATGCCGCACAGGCTGCCGGAGACCCAATGTCACTTATGCTACTCGACGCCAAAAAGGCCTTTGACCGGGTCTCCTGGCGATTCCGTTGGAAGGTAATGTGCCGAATGGGGTTCGGGGACAGGCTTATGCAGGCAACACAGGCACTGTATTGTAACCGAACAGCTAGTGTCACCATAAATGGACAGCTTACTGATCCCTTTAAAATCTCCCGAGGTACCAGGCAGGGTAGCCCTTGCTCGCCCCTATTGTTTGCTCTCTACCTTGACCCCTTCATCAAACAGATAGAGAAAAATCATAATATCTCTCCAGTAACCTATTGCCATAATAGCTGTAAAATATTGGCCTATGCCGACGATCTTGCCATCACCTCTCCAGACCCTGCCCACACCATATTGGCAATTGAAGGGGAGGCACAAAAAATTGGGAGGCTATCTGGATATGCCCTCAATAAGAACAAAACACAGATCTTAGTAAATAATAAAATTACCTGGACTGACGCCAGGGTGGTGCCCAAGGCCAAATACCTGGGGGTGCTGGTCTCACCCATGCTGGAGGAAATAGTCACAGACAACTTGGCTCCCCTTGCCGCCCAGACAAAGAAGGCATTAAAGCAAATTGATAATCTACATTTAACCCTAGTTGGTAGGTGCAGTGTCATCAAAATGACATATTTTCCAAAACTACTGTATTTTTTTCGTAGCATACCTCTCGAATGTAGCAAAAATAGCCTTCTCAAATTCCAGCAAATTTTCACCCAATTTATCTGGGCTTACGCTCAGCCCAGACGTGCACTGAAACAACTTATACTGCCAAAAGAAAGAGGGGGCTGGTCCTTTCCCAATATCACTCTATACTACTGGGCGGCAGTATTACAATATAGCTCAGTACTATTAAGAGAATCTACTTACGGCTCAACAAATGGGCCAACCCTACCCTCACCCTTTCGGATCTTACTAGGGGATCAACATTGGGGCTGCTTACTCCGCGAAACAACTTATGGGTATTACAACCGTGTAAAATTTAAGACACTAATGAACTCTTATAAAGTCTTTCGCCATATCCGGAGAATCTTTGGATTTGGCAGATTTAATTTCTACTCTCCCCTAATTAATAATAACAACTTACCAGCTATTTGTAGACCATCTTACCTTTCTGAATGGCACAGGGATAGTGAAACTTGGGGATCTTATCACAATCGGGGGGATTGAATCTTTTACAAACCTACAATCTAAATTCAAGCTAAAAAGTCAAGACTCATTTAAGTACTTGGCCATTCATGGCTACCTATCCAGGAAAGTGGGTGGAGCTACTGGGTTCGCTGAAGTTGAACTTATACATGCTCTCCGTAACACCACCACCCCTCGTATTGGAAGCATTTATCAAGCAAACCCCAGATGACCTAGAATCCATCTCCACTAAATGGCATGTCAAACTTGACTCACCTCAAAGCTTTTTTTATAATTCTCTGCTTTTATCACAACAGGTTCTAATCTCGGCCAAATTACAAGCACAACATTTCAAAACTATTTTTTTTCCGTATATGACACCCAGTAAAATTATAAAGTGGGGATCCGGGAAAGGAACACTATGCCCACGCTGTTCCGAAGTAGGGGCGGACTCGATACATATGTTTGCAACCTGCCCAAAACTTGACTCCACATTACTTAAAATACAGAATCTACTTAGCGAAATAATCAACCAATCAATCCTTTTAGATCCTATGCTCATCCTTCTGGGAACACAATCTGATTCCCCAAGGATTAAGGAGGAAGGGTTGGTCTTTATAGCAATGGCAGTATGGAGGATCTGTGTTTGCTCCGGATGGTTAGACACCGGCTCTCACTCTTTTGCACAATGGGTGGCCAGGCTGGTTGCCACATTCCACTTAGAGAGGGCAGTATATACCAAAAAAAGGACGAAGAAAAAGGAAGATAGGTCTTGAGGTCTGGGGGGCATTTTCCAGCTGGATTGAGCAACAAGGGCAACGCGATCAAGAGACATAGTAGGGGGTGTCTTTAGGAATCTATAACATCTTAACATCTCTTACTACTCAGCTATACCTTTTCCCTTTTTCTCTTTTCCTTTGTTGTTTATTTTGCACCTGATTCACTGGTTTTATTGGTTGTGAGGGGTGGGGGGTGGGCGGGGGGAGTCTTGACCAATTAATCTTCATCTGACGTGATATTGTTTTGTGGTGGAAAAACAATTTTAAAAAATGGAATACACGTGCAGTAATGGAGAGAAAAAACGTTTACCCAGTTCAAAAGCACAGTAGAATAACAAGGATAAAACATAATGGCCACGAAGTCTGAAGCCTGAAATAACGTAGTGGATGAAAGGCTATTGTTTATTAGACTTGTCCTCTGTGACACTTCCCACCAAATACCACATAGTTTATTTGCAGAGTTACTGTGACACTTCCCACAGCAGAAAGGAAACGCTTTGGTGTTGGGACCTTAAGGCAAATGAATGATTGAAGTTGCAATTTATTGTAGACAATAAATGGTCCGATCCACCGACGACGGCTGCGCCTCAATAACTGTTACTAGGAGTCTGACTCCTATGAAATGCCTCACATTCCATCTCCATGTCATCCCCTAGGCTGCCTTGTAAATGAAGCACCCTGCAGGATACCACTCTTATTAACCAAGGTGGACAGAGATATGCCAACCTCGAGAATCGTATTCTGTCTCTGTCACTTGATCCAGCGCTCCTACCAAAATTCTGCACAAATAATGTCACCATCTACCACCGAACTTACCAATCAATACCAGGCCCATAAAAATAACAGAGCAGCTGAATCATGAGGCTAATTAATCTAATATGTTATTTAAACTATCTACAATAAACAAGACCAGCTTGTCATTTAGTAAGTTTATTCAAACATATTCATGAAAACTTAGGCTTTGGAACTTTATTAAACAAGTATTAGAAAGTGTCATAAAGAGAAGTTTATTCAGCATTTATAAAGAGAGCTTGATTCAAGAAATATTATTCATTAACAGAAATAAGTGAAAAAGAGCATTTCCAAACGCTAACTAATTCCGTGTCTCTACCCTCATCGCCTGAAAACAAAGGGGCATATTACCAACAACTAGCGATAATTTTTGTCTCTAACTTGTTTAGAGACAAAAATTATCGCCTCACATCGGCGATTTTTATCGCAGATAAACTTTGCTATTAGCAAGGTTTATCGCAAATGCGATAAAAAACGGCCGCAATGCATGAATATCACTGAAAAGTCAGCGATATTCATGCATTATCGAGCAAATGCTCTTAGCCATGTTATCCACCTCCCATTGGATAACATGGCTAAGAACTGCTCAGGGCAGGTGTTAGCTTTTGGAGATATTCGAGCTTAGCGCGAATATCTCCAAAAGTTGGTAATAGGAGATAGCGATGTTAGGGACTGTTTCCAGTCGCTAACATCTTGGCACGCCCACTTTGCATGTCATTAGTGATAAATATCACTGACATGCAAAGCGGGTCCCAAGATGGTCGCTATCTCCTATTAGCTGTCACTAACTGGTGTTAGCGACAGCTTGGTAATAGGGAGATAATTTTATCTCCGCTTTCTTGGCTTTTAAAGCCAAAAAAGCGGAGATAAACCCCCTTGATAATATGCCCCAAAGTCTTTTAAAAGTCTCCTTTCCTTACGTGCGTTCGTCGATCAGCAGAACACAACCCTCTGGAATCAAGAAGCGTAGGAAAAAGTCTGCTCCTTGAGCCAATTCTTATACCCTAAAACTAAGGCTAAACTAACTATTTTCACATTCCAACAGCTGGATTCTGGCTCCCCATTGGCTGAACCACCTCATGCCACAGTAAATTGTGACATCTTCCACCTCAGGTCCGGGCTTTTTCACTAACCCATTGTTCATGCACAGAGTCCTGGCGGCCGGCACTTCCTTAGGCTGCTACATTTTGTAGCAAAGATGTTCATGTAGTGCACAAAAATGCCACGACTCACATCCTGGCCTTGAGCCTGTCCGTTCTGAGCTTCCCGTGGCACAATAGCAAACCTCTCCATAGGGTTGCGTTTGGCAGTTCTTTTCAAAACTTTTCACAATAAAAGTTTATAGACTTCTCATCTTTTTCAAAA
This sequence comes from Lissotriton vulgaris, assembly GCF_964263255.1. Taxonomy (NCBI): domain Eukaryota; kingdom Metazoa; phylum Chordata; class Amphibia; order Caudata; family Salamandridae; genus Lissotriton; species Lissotriton vulgaris. Next base: position 65,136 of record NW_028243309.1, on the reverse strand, counting down.
TAGGTTTTCTGTTGTGGCTTTACATCAGCAGGCCTCTTTTCAGAAAGCGTCAATTTTCTGCGCCACTTTTTCTTGCGTCACTTTTTTTAGAAAGCATTATTTTTCTGCAACCAACTCTAAGCTTCATTTGAAAAACTAATATTTAAACAAACACAAAACATCAATTAATTAAAGAATTGACATTTGCTCTGTTACCCACCCCCTTTGCTAAATGTTAACCCATTAATTATGTTACCTAGCAAAAGCACATTTAAGCAGCATATATTACCTTTGAGGACCAATCCGATCTGGAACTGCATTTGTCACAGAAAAGACAAGACAGAAGCACATTCAAAAGCACATGCTATTATTTTTTGACAGCAGCAGTTAGTATATGACAAAGACAATAGACAATACTTATTGTATTATTCCTTTTGCATTTTGCACAAATAAGCATAATGTTAGTTCCATATGTTCATGTTGCACAGTTTATTCTAGGTTGATTTAATAACATGCAGCAAACATATTAATTCCATATCATTCCAACAGCTGAATTCTGGCTCCCCATTGGCTGAACCACCTCATGCCACAGTAAATTGTGACATCTTCCACCTCAGGTCCAGGCTTTTTCACTAAGCCATTGTTCATGCACAGAGTCCTGGCGGCACTTCCTTAGGCTGCTACATTTTGTAGCAAAGATGTTCATGTAGTGCACAAAAATGCCGCAACTCACATCCTGGCCTTGAGCCTGTCCGTTCTGAGCTTCCCATGGCACAATAGCTAACCTCTCCACAGGGTCGCCTTTGGCAATTCTTTTCAAAACTTTTCACAATAAAAGTTTATAGACTTCTTATCTTTTTCAAAATAAGTTTTCTCTTGTGGCTTTACATCAGCAGGCCTCTTTTCAGAAAGCGTCAGTTTTCTGCACCACTTTTTCTTGCGTCACTTTTTTTAGAAAGCATTATTTTTCTGCAGCCAACTCTAAGCTTCATTTGGAAAACTAATATTTAAACAAACACAAAACATCAATTAATTAAAGAATTGACATTTGTTCTGTTACCCCCCCCCTTTGCTAAATGTTAACCCATTAATTATGTTACCTAGCAAAAGCACATTTAAGCAGCATATATTACCTTTGATGTACCAATCTGATCTGGAACTGCATTTGTCACAGAAAAGACAAGACAGAAGCACATTTAAAAGCACTTGCTATTATTTTTTGACAGCAGCAGTTAGTATATGACAAAGACAATAGACAATAATTATTGTATTATTCCTTTTGCATTTTGCACAAATAAGCATAATGTTAGTTCCATATCTTCATGTTGCACAGTTTATTCTAGGATGATTTAATAACATGCAGCAAACATATTAGTTTTATTAAAACATTATGGAAGTCTAACTTTACAGGCCTGAACAAAATATTGTTCATTAACCCGCTCCATCAACTCCCTTATCTGGTGATTTTAAAAATCATCAAACACCACCCAAAAATTTCACAAATTTTATCTATTGAACATGTTTCAGACTTACTCAGGATTAGTATTTAAACTCTCATTTCATCTATATTTCTGCAACTCTCATATTAAGTCCTACAAAATGCTAAGTTGGATCTTTTCCACCTTTGAATCCCCAAACCCCAATGAATTTATAGGTATCTACATTTTGAATTGCACCTACAAAACAAATATCAATCTGAGTATTATAAAACAAAACATTAATAAAATTAATTTTGAAAAATTAGTAATTAGTATATAGTATATACCCCCTCTTTTTTCTTTTAATTTTCAAATTCTAAAACATGTTTTCTTCGACCTTGCGTCTTACATAAAAGTGTTTCCAGCTAACACAATTTCTTCGACCTTGTGTCACCTAACACAATTTCTTCAGCCTTATGCCAAAAACAAACCTCAACCTTAAAGAAAGCTAAACCTAATCGTTGTCATTATTTCCTTCCAAATCTTCTTGGCTGCTACTGCTAACCTCAACTACTGGTGGAATTAATATAGACTTGTACTTCTGATTTGGCCTCAATGGTCTTTTGCTTTTTCTAGTAATTACTTCAATTTTCTTTTCAACTTGTTCTTTTTTGTCTGATTCACTCTTTTGACTTGATTTCTCGTTAATCTGTTCTTTTGATTTTTTCACCAACTTGAACTTCAAGTCTTCTTTTGGCCAGACATCACCTTTTCTCAAGAGTTTCTTCTTAGGCTCGAATTCATTACATTCGGCTTTCCAAGCTCTTTTTCTGAATTTTCTTATTTCAGACTCTTCATCACTGTCATCCGAGTCAGTTTCAGAGATTTCAGTACTGTATCTAGGAACTTCTTTACGTGGCAGCTTCACTCCGTTAGGAACAACATCTCTGTAGCTGGTACTTGGCAATTCGTCCTCTTCTTCCGGAATTACTTCTAACTTCCCAGTTCCAGATTTTCCGTTCCTGCTTTCAGAGCTTCCAATCTGCTTCTCAATACTCTCCTGATCTTAAATCTCTTCTGACACAGTTCTTTTTTCAGTTCTTTTTTCTAGAGCATTTTCATCATTGTCTGAATCAACAACAACGATGTCTAGATCTTTTTCATTTAATGCTTGATCTCGTTCTGAATTCTCCAGATGTCGATCTTCAGAATCTGGATCTTCAGGTTCTCCTTCTGAATCTGAATCAGCTGTTGTGTTGTCACTATCTTCATCAGGGTTATCAGGTGTTGATACATGAATGGTAAGGCTTGCATGCACCCACCTTTTCAAACCTTTGCATTTTACGGCATTTGTTGTAACTAATATCACCTGTCTCGCTTTTTGCCACCAGGGTACCAAACAGTTCCTCCTCCAATAAACCTTTGTCCTGACCCAGTCTACTGGCAATAGATCATGAGCCTGCTCCTTTTCTTTTGAAATCACATCTGTTCCCACAGTAATTGTGTCATTTTTTCTTGTTGGAAAAGCTTCTACCCATTTTGAAAATAAACAAATGATGACTAGGACATATCTCAGTTTGTTATGTTGGGGCATTTCAATGTAATATATTTGAATACTTGTATATGGACCACCCTCCCGGCCTATGGTTCCCAAACTCTCAATTGTCTTTTGACCTGGATTGTATTTCTGGCATGCCAGACATCTTTGACAAAGTGACTCCGCAACTAATCTGAACTTCGGATTGTACCATGTCTTTCTGAACATTTTCATTATGTCATCTCGATCTACATGACCCTCCCCATGATACATGTAAATGTAAATGTAAATGTACATGTATTTATATAGCGCAAATCGCCCACATCGCAGGCATCTATGCGCTTGCTTAGGGAACCCGTCCTGGTATTCCCCTGTGAGATAGCCCCGGCAGGGTATCCACAAGGTGAAAGCCAGGCATCCCGCCGCGAGGGGCCGTTGTGGAGATTAAGCAAGCTATTGCCCAGAGTCGCAGAGTGTGAACCCGTGAGTCGAGTAGGCACCGGAGCGAGAATTATCGAGTCCGTGGAATTATTGAACCCAACCCCCGTCGAGGCGGGGAATTGAACCCTGGTCCGGGGCCGATCTCAGCTTCCGGGTCTGCCGCCTCTAACCCCTGAGCCACACTTCTCCATCATACATCATACATTCGAGCCATATCTGAAATGATGCTGTTTGGCATAAACAATCTGTCATCTTTGTAAACCCAAATCTTATCACCTTCTCTTTGTTTACAGCCTTGTCTCAGCCATCCAATTTTCTCCTCCTCAACTGCCTTATCTTGTAATTGTTTTAATTCTTGCCATGTCTGAATTACAAAGATTAATATGAGAATGCTTGAAACATGTTCTCCGCATTTTTCCCGATTGATTGCAACCCTCTCCTGAGCACAGAACTTAGCAATGGTCCCTGCATACTCATTGCCTTTTGAGACATAATCATTTTTCTCTCCATTTACAGCACTTGAGTCTTTTACATCTGCTTTTGTCAATCTTTGCAATGGCTTCGCAATTACTGAGAAACCACTAATTCATTGACAACAATAACCAACCATGCCCAGGAACATTCATACCTGTTTTTGTGTCTTTGGGGGATCCATTGCCTGAATCATTTTAATTCTCTCAATTAGTTACCTGTCTGGTTACTTTTGCAATTCTATGTCCAAGGTATTTCTCTGCTGGGTTGGGCTCAATAGGACAACAAGGGATAACTATCTCGTTAACCTTTCTCAGGTCCTGTACTATTCTGTACGTTTCATCTGGCTTTCTAATACCCATATTTGGTGAGTTACAAGGACTGTTCTCAATCTCTTTTAGGACACCCTGCTTAACGAATTTTTCAATAACTGGAATGATTCTTTCAATTGTTTCTGGCTTCATCTTGTACTGTGGAACATTAGGAAATTCTATTCCCTGCTTGATTTCAATTTTAACTGGATCTGGTCTGTTTTTCATTAAACCCATATCATCACCTTGAAAATCCCAAATTTTAACATTGACTGTTTCTTTCAACTCTTCAGGTAAATCTTTTTTCTCAAGTACAGGAAATAATCTGATTTCTTCTGCTTCAAACATTGACATTGTCAACTTGTAAAGGCCATCCTCTTCTTGAGTTTGAAATTCAATTTCATCTGGTGAATTATAGATTGTACAGTTCAATTTACACAAGAAGTCTTTTTCTAACAGATTTACAGGACTGCTGTCTCTTGACAGAGAGAGCGGTGGAGGTATCTGATTCTGCTGAATCACCACCTGTCGCTGAATTTGTACCTGTTGATTCAGTAGCTGTTGCTGCTGATTTATCTCATTCTGCATCTGTGGATTTTTACAAAAGCTACATTGACTTTTTCCTTCTCCTTTTTCTTTGTCCATTTTGTTTTCCATTTATTCAGATTACCCCATTTTCTCAAAGTCCAAATTAATTTTTTTATATGGGCAATTCTACCTGTATTGTTCAAGCTTTCAATGTCCTCATCATCCTGATATGTTTTTAATCTGTCTGTACTGATTGTACCATTTATTAATTTTTCTAAAACAAACTTTAATTTTGCAACATCCAGTAATTTGTACTCATCAGGCTGTGTCAGGTAAATCAGGTCAACATCAGAGTCCTCACTAGCTGAAGCTAGAGTCATCACTCTCTCTTGCTGAGTTGGAATCATTACCAGCTGACTTACAGATACATTAGTATAAAGTTTTTCAACAACATTTTGAATTCTAGAATTTAATGGGACCGTTAAAGCTGTGGAACTAGTTTCATCTTTTTTAAGCACTGGGAGAACAGGTCCAATTGTCACATGAACTGTCACTGCTTCCATGTTTCTGGTTAACTGTTCAATTAAATCATTTGTAGAATTTACATGATCAGGAATATTAATTCCAGAAGTAGTAGGCATCTCATCATACCTTTCTGTTGTAACACCTTGAGAAGGGGTCTGGCCTGGGACTCTATTAATCTGAACTGGGACTCTTGGCGTTACATTAATCTGTTCTGGGGGTCTGCTTGAATTTCTGTCCTGATCTGTATTTACAACATCATTTCTACACTGATCAATAAATTCTACTCTGACAGGTTTAGAAATCAAATTCTCATTAAAAACTATTTCTTTTGGGAAAGGTGGTGTTCTTTCAGAATATATGTCCTTTAAAACTGTATCATTATTTTTATCATCTAATTGGCTCTCACACGTGTCAACAACCTTTTCATCATGTTTAAATAGTTTTTTAATTTTCTGGTACCAAGACAACATTTTCTCTTTCTTTGGATAATAATTATCCATGTTTTAAAATAATCACCTTTATTAAAATTGACCACAACAAAAAAATTGTTTACTTTATTGACCCCGCGGCACTGGCTAACCAACACGCGAAAATCACTAATTAGTCCACAAAGCCAAGCGATGTCAGACTTTGCTTAATCAACAAATCTTCTCTTTTCCCTGTGTTCTCACTTTAATTTTGGGCAGCAATGAAACTAATAAATCAAAAAGAGGGACAGAACCACCTGAAAACAGAACAAGGACTGTGTATACAATTAAAATATACTTATGCGCGCGCGTCCACCTTGAACACAGCGCAACCTCTCTAAAGCACTTCGTCAATCTCCTCTCACAGTACTGGAATGCTGCTACGCTGCTGTTAATAAATTATATGCAGCTTTGTGGAACACTATAATCACACCAGTGATGAATACGGCAGCCAGCAATATTTACTTAAGAATGCATCTGCAGCCCGATTATTTTTTTATATATATATATATATATATACACATTCACGCAATATCAGCTGTGGGGAAGGCTCAGTAATGTTTATTTATTTAATTATGCTGCACGATCCTCTGTTCTCCCCCTCTGTCAACCAGCTTTAAGATCACAGCTGTGGCTTTTGCTATGATCCCTGTTCTAGTAGAAACTACTGTTGCCACTATTGTTCCTTCTTTGGTGGCAACTCTAATGGACAGTGCTCTTGATTCAAGCAATGGTGACTAGTATTGTTTCTGCTGTCACGTCTACTGTGCATTCAGCTTTTGTTGGTGCTATGACTGCTGTTGCTGCTGTGGCTGTATTTGCAGCTCTGGTGGCAGCTGCTAATGCTGCGCTGCTAACAGCTGATATTACCGCTGTCCCCTGCTGTCGTTACTTCTGTTGCTGTTGTCTTTATCAGGGTGGCTGTTATGGTAACTGCTATCCTGTGATCGGCTCTAACACAAACGGACATCTCGCGGAGGGCAATGCACCAAATTGTCCCCAACAACCATGGACCACACCCCTGCCATAAACTATTTGCTGGCTTGAAATTATGTTTTAGGCCAGTTCTGGGCACTCGCACTAAAGAAAATCAAAGCACTCGCAGATGAAAATCCAAACACTCGACTCGGCAGTGGTAACGCGCATCAGCCAATAGCAGCGCGACCACTCTTAAACACTAAAACACTTTCAGCGAATCACAGCGCGGCTTTGCTGTGACGCTTCGGACGCCTCAGCCAATCAGAGCGCGGCGGCTCTGATGTACACAGCCGCTGCGGCTTCAAGCTCTCCCATTGCGCTCTCGCTCATAAAAACGGCCCCTCATTCACAATTTCAATCGGGACACTTCGAAATGCTTTTAAAATAGCGCAGAACACTTTTTAATGCATTTAAATAGCGCAGACTTTACCCGAAGGCTCCAAAGTGCTTTACAATTACTTTTGGGACAATTAGTGACTACACAAATCAGACCATTTGCCTGCTTCCCTAAAAAAAAACAGTAGTTCCTCAGACACACAGATTTTCACTCATTTATTTTAAATAGATGACGCTACTTCTCCAGAATATTTTCTACCACATTTACACATACATTCATACAAAGGAAATCCCTATTCATGCATACTTGTTCCTTCCTCAGGACTCTAACCTTAGAAGTAAACCTCTTTTGCCAGTAAGAAAACAACGCTTATCTTTCTTCCTTAGGACTCTAACCTTAGAAGAGAAAGCAACTCGTACCCTTCACACAAGCTTGGATAAATCCTATTACTCATTTCAAAGAGAGTTTTAAAACAGGCTCCAAGTCCCTATACTCAAAGCTACGATTTCATAGACAATCCTTACTATCATACATACAATTTACTCAACACACCTAGAACCCTAAACTTGTGTTGTACGTCCACAACACTATGATATGCGACAATATCACCTTTTGAAGCAGAACAAATGAACTGTGTAGCCTGATAACAGCGTCCTGATAACAGCGTCACACTACGCTTGCCATGGCAAACCAGGAATTTTTCTCACTGCTGGAAAAACCCTTACAACTACATATAACAGTATGACAAAATCAAAAATTCAACATATGTTAAACATTAATCCTATGACTTATACTGACATGTATGTAACATGCATAAGTCATGTATGTCAAAACAACATACAACCGTACGAATGCTACCAAAAACGGATCCAGCGCTCCTACCAAAATGCTGCATAAATAATGTCACCATCTACCACCAAACTTACCAATCAATACCAGGCCCATAAAAATAACAGAGCAGCTGAATCATGAGGCAAATGAATATAATATTTTGTTTAAACTATCTACAATAAACAAGACCAGCTTGTCATTCAGTAAGTTTATTCAAACATATTCATGAAAACTTAGGCTTTGGAACTTTATTAAACAAGTATTAGAAAGTGTCATAAAGAGAAGTTTATTCAGCATTTATAAAGAGAGCTTGATTCAAGAAATATTTTTCATTAACAGAAATAAGTGAAAAAGAGCATTTCCAAACCCTAACTAATTCCCTGTCTCTACCCTCATCGCCTGAAAACAAAGTCTTTTAAAAGTCTCCTTTCCTTACGTGCGTTCGTCGATCAGCAGAACACGACCCTCTGGAATCAAGAAGCGTAGGAAAAAGTCTGCTCCTTGAGCCAATTCTTATACCCTAAAACTAAGGCTAAACTAACTATTTTCACATTCCAACAGCTGAATTCTGGCTCCCCATTGGCTGAACCACCTCATGCCACAGTAAATTGTGACATCTTCCACCTCAGGCCCGGGCTTTTTCACTAACCCATTGTTCATGCACAGAGTCCTGGCGGCACTTCCTTAGGCTGCTACATTTTGTAGCAAAGATGTTCATGTAGTGCACAAAAATGCCGCGACTCACATCCTGGCCTTGAGCCTGTCCGTTCTGAGCTTCCCATGGCACAATAGCAAACCTCTCCACAGGGTCGCCTTTGGCAGTTCTTTTCAAAACGTTTCACAATAAAAGTTTATAGACTTCTCATCTTTTTCAAAATAAGTTTTCTCTTGTGGCTTTACATCAGCAGGCCTCTTTTCAGAAAGCGTCAATTTTCTGCGCCACTTTTTCTTGTGTCACTTTTTTAGAATGCATTATTTTTCTGCAGCCAACTCTAAGCTTCATTTGGAAAACTATTATTTAAACAAACACAAAACATCAACTAATTAAAGAATTGACATTTGTTCTGTTGCCCACCTCCTTTGCTAAATGTTAACCCATTAATTATGTTACCTAGCAAAAGCACATTTAAGCAGCATATATTACCTTTGATGTACCAATCCGATCTGGAACTGCATTTGTCACAGAAAAGACAAGACAGAAGCACATTTAAAAGCACTTGCTATTATTTTTTGACAGCAGCAGTTAGTATATGGCAAAGACAATAGACAATAATTATTGTATTATTTCTTTTGCATTTTGCACAAATAAGCATAATGTTAGTTCCATATCTTCATGTTGCACAGTTTATTCTAGGTTGATTTAATAACATGCAGCAAACATATTAGTTTTATTAAAACATTATGGAAGTCTGACTTTACAAGCCTGAACAAAATATTGTTCATTAACCCGCTCCATCAACTCCCTCATCTGGTGATTTTAAAAATCACCAAACACCACCCAAAAATTTCACAAATTTTATCTATTGAACATGTTTCAGACTTACTCAGGATTAGTATTTAAACTCTAATTTCATCTATATTTCTGCAACTCTCATATTAAGTCCTACAAAATGCTAAGTTGGATCCTTTCCACCTTTGAATCCCCAACCCCCAATGAATTTATAGGTATCTACATTTTGAATTGCACCTACAAAACAAATATCAATCTGAGTATTATAAAACAAAACATAAAAAAAATAATTTTGAAAAATTTGTAATTAGTATATAGTATATACCCCCTCTTTTTTTTAATTTTCAAATACTAAAACATGTTTTCTTCGACCTTGCGTCTTACATAAAAGTGTTTCCAGCTAACACAATTTCCTCGACCTTGTGTCACTTAACACAATTTCTTCAGCCTTATGCCAAAAACAAACCTCAACCTTAAAGAAAGCTAAACCCAATTGTTGTCACTATATCCTTCCAAATCTTCTTGGCTGCTACTGCTAACCTCAACTACTGGTGGAATTAATATATAGGCACACTCTCGAGACTTGTACTTCTGATTTGGCCTCAATGGTGTTTTGCTTTTTTTAGTAATTACTTCAATTTTCTTTTCAACTTGTTCTTTTTTGTCTGATTCACTCTTTTGACTTGATATCTCGTTAATCTGTTCTTTTGATTTTTTCACCAACTTGAACTTCAAGTCTTCTTTTGGCCAGACATCACCTTTTCTCAAGAGTTTCTTCTTAGGCTCGATTTCATTACATTCAGCTTTCCAAGCACTTTTTCTGAATTTTCTTATTTCAGACTCTTCATCACTGTCATCCGAGTCAGTTTCAGAGATTTCAATACTGTATCTAGGATCTTCTTTACTCAGCAGCTTCACTCTGTTAGGAACAACATCTCTTTAGCTGGTACTTGGCAATTCGTCCTCTTCTTCTGGAATTACTTCTAACTTCCCAGTTCCAGATTTTCTGTTCCTGCTTTCAGAGCTTCCAATCTGCTTCTCAATACTCTCCTGACCTTGAATCTCTTCTGACACAGTTCTTTTTTCTAGAGCATTTTCATCATTGTCTGAATCAACAACAACTATGTCTAGATCTTTTTCATTTAATGCTTGATCTCGTTCTGAATTCTCCAGATGTCGATTTCCCTGTCGATCTTCAGAATCTGGATCTTCAGGTCCTCCTTCTGAATCTGAATCAGCTGTTGCGTCGTCATTATCTTCATCAGGGTTATCAGGTGTTGATACACAAATGGTATGGCTTGCATGCACCCACCTTTTCAAACCTTTGCATTTAACGGCATTTGTTGTAACTAATATCACCTGTCTTGCTTTTTGCTACCTGGGTACCAAACAGTTCCTCCTCCGATGAACCTTTGTCCTGACCCAGTCTCCTGGCAATAGATCATGAGCCTGCTCCTTTTCTTTTGAAATCACATCTGTTCCCACAATAATTTTGTCATTTTTTCTTGTTGGAAAAGCTTCTACCCATTTTGAAAATAAACAAATGATGACTAGGACATATCTCAGTTTGTTATGTTGGGGCATTTCAATGAAATCTATTTGAATACTTGAAAATGGACCACCCTCCCAGCCTATGGTTCCCAAACTCTCAATTGTCTTTTGACCTGGATTGTATTTCTGGCATGTCAGACATCTTTGACAAAGTGACTCCGCAACTAATCTGAACTTCGGATTGTACCATGTCTTTCTGAACATTTTCATTATGTCATCTCGATCTACATGACCCTCCCCATGATACATTCGGGCCATATCCAAATGATGCTGTTTGGCATGACCAATCTGTCATCTTTGTAAACCCAAATCTTATCACCTTCTCTTTGTTCACAGCCCTATCTCAGCCATCCAATTTTCTCCTCCTCAACTGCCTTATCTTGTGATTGTTTAATTCTTGCCGTGTCTGAATTACAAAGATTAATATGAGAATGCTTGAAACATGTTCTCCACATTTTTCCCGATTGATTGCAACACTCTCTGGAGCACAGAACTTAGCAATGGTACCTGTGTACTCATTGCCTTTTGAGACATAATCATTTTTATCTCCATTTACAGCACTTGAGTCTTTTACATCTGCTTTTGTCAATATTTGCAATGGCTTTGCAATTACTGAGAAACCACTAATCCATTGACAACAATAACCAACCATGCCCAGGAACGTTCTTACCTGTTTTTGTGTCTTTGGGGGTTCCATTGCCTGAATCATTTTAATTCTCTCAATAGTTACCTGTCTGGTTCCTTTTGCAATTCTATGTCCAAGGTATTTCTCTGCTGGGTTGGGCTCAATAGGACAACAAGGGATAACTATCTCGTTAACCTGTCTCAGGTCCTGTACTATTCTGTACTTTTCATCTGGCTTTCTAATACCCATAATTGGTGAGTTACAAGGACTGTTCTCAATCTCTTTTAGGACACCCTGCTTAATGAATTTTTCAATAACTGGAATGATTCCTTCAATTGTTTCTGGCTTCATCTTGTACTGTGGAACATTAGGAAATTCTATTCCCTGCTTGATTGCAATTTTAACTGGATCTGGTCTGTTTTTCATTAAACCCATTTCATTACCTGGAAAATCCCAAATTTTAACATTGACTGTTTCTTTCAACTCTTCAGGTAAATCTTTTTTCTCAAGTACAGGAAATAATCTGATTTCTTCTGCTTCAAACATTGACATTGTCAACTTGTAAAGGCCATCCTCTTCTTGAGTTTGAAATTCAATTTCATCTGGTGAATTATAGATTGTACAGTTCAATTTACACAAGAAGTCTTTTTCTAACAGATTTACAGGACTGCTGTCTCTTGACAGAGAGAGCGGTGGGGGTATCTGATTCTGCTGAATCGCCACCTGTCGCTGAATTTGTAGCTGTTGATTCAGTAGCTGTTGCTGCTGATTTATCTCATTCTGCATCTGTGGATTTTTACAAAAGCTACATTGACTTTTTCCTTCTCCTTTTTCTTTGTCCATTTTGTTTTCCATTTATTCAGATTACCCCATTTTCTCAAAGTCCAAATTAATTTTTTTATATGGGCAATTCTACCTGTATTGTTCAAGCTTTCAATGTCCTCATCATCCTGATATGTTTTTAATCTGTCTGTACTGATTGTACCATTTATTAATTTTTCTAAAACAAACTTTAATTTTGCAACATCCAGTAATTTGTACTCATCAGGCTGTGTCAGGTAAATCAGGTCAACATCAGAGTCCTCACTAGCTGAAGCTAGAGTCATCACTCTCTCTTGCTGAGTTGGAATCATTACCAGCTGACTTACAGATACATTAGTATAAAGTTTTTCAACAACATTTTGAATTCTAGAATTTAATGGGACCGTTAAAGCTGTGGAACTAGTTTCATCTTTTTTAAGCACTGGGAGAACAGGTCCAATTGTCACATGAACTGTCACTGCTTCCATGTTTCTGGTTAACTGTTCAATTAAATCATTTGTAGAATTTACATGATCAGGAATATTAATTCCAGAAGTAGTAGGCATCTCATCATACCTTTCTGTTGTAACACCTTGAGAAGGGGTCTGGCCTGGGACTCTATTAATCTGAACTGGGACTCTTGGCGTTACATTAATTTGTTCTGGGGGTCTGCTTGAATTTCTGTCCTGATCTGTATTTACAACATCATTTCTACACTGATCAATAAATTCTACTCTGACAGGTTTAGAAATCAAATTCTCATTAAAAACTATTTCTTTTGGGAAAGGTGGTGTTCTTTCAGAATATATGTCCTTTAAAACTGTATCATTATTTTTATCATCTAATTGGCTCTCACACGTGTCAACAACCTTTTCATCATGTTTAAATAGTTTTTTAATTTTCTGGTACCAAGACAACATTTTCTCTTTCTTTGGATAATAATTATCCATGTTTTAAAATAATCACCTCTATTAAAATTGACCACAACAAAAGAATTGTTTACTTTATTGACCCCGCGGCACTGGCTAATCAACACGCGAAAATCACTAATTAGTCCACAAAGCCAAGCGATGTCAGACTTTGCTTAATCAACAAATCTTCTCTTTTCCCTGTGTTCTCACTTTAATTTTGGGCAGCAATGAAACTAATAAATCAAAAAGAGGGACAGAACCACCTGAAAACAGAACAAGGACTGTGTATACAATTAAATTATACTTATGCGCGCGCGTCCACCTTGAACACAGCGCAACCTCTCTAAAGCACTTCGTCAATCTCCTCTCACAGTACTGGAATGCTGCTAGGCTGCTGTTAATAAATTATATGCAGCTTTGTGGAACACTATAATCACACCAGTGATGAATACGGCAGCCAGCAATATTTACTTAAGAATGCATCTGCAGCCCGATTATTTTTTTATATATATATATATATATATATATACACATTCACGCAATATCAGCTGTGGGGAAGGCTCAGTAATGTTTATTTATTTAATTATGCTGCACGATCCTCTGTTCTCCCCCTCTGTCAACCAGCTTTAAGATCACAGCTGTGGCTTTTGCTATGATCCCTGTTCTAGTAGAAACTACTGTTGCCACTATTGTTCCTTCTTTGGTGGCAACTCTAATGGACAGTGCTCTTGATTCAAGCAATGGTGACTAGTATTGTTTCTGCTGTCACGTCTACTGTGCATTCAGCTTTTGTTGGTGCTATGACTGCTGTTGCTGCTGTGGCTGTATTTGCAGCTCTGGTGGCAGCTGCTAATGCTGCGCTGCTAACAGCTGATATTACCGCTGTCCCCTGCTGTCGTTACTTCTGTTGCTGTTGTCTTTATCAGGGTGGCTGTTATGGTAACTGCTATCCTGTGATCGGCTCTAACACAAACGGACATCTCGCGGAGGGCAATGCACCAAATTGTCCCCAACAACCATGGACCACACCCCTGCCATAAACTATTTGCTGGCTTGAAATTATGCTTTAGGCCAGTTCTGGGCACTCGCACTAAAGAAAATCAAAGCACTCGCAGATGAAAATCCAAACACTCGACTCGGCAGTGGTAACGCGCATCAGCCAATAGCAGCGCGACCACTCTTAAACACTAAAACGCTTTCAGCGAATCACAGCGCGGCTTTGCTGTGACGCTTCGGACGCCTCAGCCAATCAGAGCGCGGCGGCTCTGATGTACACAGCCGCTGCGGCTTCAAGCTCTCCCATTGCGCTCTCGCTCATAAAAACGGCCCCTCATTCACAATTTCAATCGGGACACTTCGAAATGCTTTTAAAATAGCGCAGAACATTTTTTAATGCATTTAAATAGCGCAGACTTTACCCGAAGGCTCCAAAGTGCTTTACAATTACTTTTGGGACAATTAGTGACTACACAAATCAGACCATTTGCCTGCTTCCCTAAAAAAAAAACAGTAGTTCCTCAGACACACAGATTTTCACTCATTTATTTTAAATAGACGACGCTACTTCTCCAGAATATTTTCTACCACATTTACACATACATTCATACAAAGGAAATCCCTATTCATGCATACTTGTTCCTTCCTCAGGACTCTAACCTTAGAAGTAAACCTCTTTTGCCAGTAAGAAAACAACGCTTATCTTTCTTCCTTAGGACTCTAACCTTAGAAGAGAAAACAACTCGTACCCTTCACACAAGCTTGGATAAATCCTATTACTCATTTCAAAGAGAGTTTTGAAACAGGCTCCAAGTCCCTATACTCAAAGCTACGATTTCATAGACAATCCTTACTATCATACATACAATTTACTCAACACACCTAGAACCCTAAACTTGTGTTGTACGTCCACAACACTATGATATGCGACGATATCACCTTTTGAAGCAGAACAAATGAACTGTGTAGCCTGATAACAGCGTCCTGATAACAGCGTCACACTACGCTTGCCATGGCAAACCAGGAATTTTTCTCACTGCTGGAAAAACCCTTACAACTACATATAACAGTATGACAAAATCAAAAATTCAACATATGTTAAACATTAATCCTATGACTTATACTGACATGTATGTAACATGCATAAGTCATGTATGTCAAAACAACATACAACCGTACGAATGCTACCAAAAACGGATCCAGCGCTCCTACCAAAATGCTGCATAAATAATGTCACCATCTACCACCAAACTTACCAATCAATACCAGGCCCATAAAAATAACAGAGCAGCTGAATCATGAGGCAAATGAATATAATATTTTGTTTAAACTATCTACAATAAACAAGACCAGCTTGTCATTCAGTAAGTTTATTCAAACATATTCATGAAAACTTAGGCTTTGGAACTTTATTAAACAAGTATTAGAAAGTGTCATAAAGAGAAGTTTATTCAGCATTTATAAAGAGAGCTTGATTCAAGAAATATTTTTCATTAACAGAAATAAGTGAAAAAGAGCATTTCCAAACCCTAACTAATTCCCTGTCTCTACCCTCATCGCCTGAAAACAAAGTCTTTTAAAAGTCTCCTTTCCTTACGTGCGTTCGTCGATCAGCAGAACACGACCCTCTGGAATCAAGAAGCGTAGGAAAAAGTCTGCTCCTTGAGCCAATTCTTATACCCTAAAACTAAGGCTAAACTAACTATTTTCACATTCCAACAGCTGAATTCTGGCTCCCCATTGGCTGAACCACCTCATGCCACAGTAAATTGTGACATCTTCCACCTCAGGTCCGGGCTTTTTCACTAACCCATTGTTCATGCACAGAGTCCTGGCGGCACTTCCTTAGGCTGCTACATTTTGTAGCAAAGATGTTCATGTAGTGCACAAAAATGCCGCGACTCACATCCTGGCCTTGAGCCTGTCCGTTCTGAGCTTCCCATGGCACAATAGCAAACCTCTCCACAGGGTCGCCTTTGGCAGTTCTTTTCAAAACGTTTCACAATAAAAGTTTATAGACTTCTCATCTTTTTCAAAATAAGTTTTCTCTTGTGGCTTTACATCAGCAGGCCTCTTTTCAGAAAGCGTCAATTTTCTGCGCCACTTTTTCTTGTGTCACTTTTTTAGAATGCATTATTTTTCTGCAGCCAACTCTAAGCTTCATTTGGAAAACTATTATTTAAACAAACACAAAACATCAACTAATTAAAGAATTGACATTTGTTCTGTTGCCCACCTCCTTTGCTAAATGTTAACCCATTAATTATGTTACCTAGCAAAAGCACATTTAAGCAGCATATATTACCTTTGATGTACCAATCTGATCTGGAACTGCATTTGTCACAGAAAAGACAAGACAGAAGCACATTTAAAAGCACTTGCTATTATTTTTTGACAGCAGCAGTTAGTATATGGCAAAGACAATAGACAATAATTATTGTATTATTTCTTTTGCATTTTGCACAAATAAGCATAATATTAGTTCCATATCTTCATGTTGCACAGTTTATTCTAGGTTGATTTAATAACATGCAGCAAACATATTAGTTTTATTAAAACATTATGGAAGTCTGACTTTACAAGCCTGAACAAAATATTGTTCATTAACCCGCTCCATCAACTCCCTCATCTGGTGATTTTAAAAATCACCAAACACCACCCAAACATTTCACAAATTTTATCTATTGAACATGTTTCAGACTTACTCAGGATTAGTATTTAAACTCTAATTTCATCTATATTTCTCCAACTCTCATATTAAGTCCTACAAAATGCTAAGTTGGATCCTTTCCACCTTTGAATCCCCAACCCCCAATGAATTTATAGGTATCTACATTTTGAATTGCACCTACAAAACAAATATCAATCTGAGTATTATAAAACAAAACATAAAAAAAATAATTTTGAAAAATTTGTAATTAGTATATAGTATATACCCCCTCTTTTTTTTTAATTTTCAAATACTAAAACATGTTTTCTTCGACCTTGCGTCTTACATAAAAGTGTTTCCAGCTAACACAATTTCCTCGACCTTGTGTCACTTAACACAATTTCTTCAGCCTTATGCCAAAAACAAACCTCAACCTTAAAGAAAGCTAAACCTAATTGTTGTCACTATATCCTTCCAAATCTTCTTGGCTGCTACTGCTAACCTCAACTACTGGTGGAATTAATATATAGGCACACTCTCGAGACTTGTACTTCTGATTTGGCCTCAATGGTGTTTTGCTTTTTTTAGTAATTACTTCAATTTTCTTTTCAACTTGTTCTTTTTTGTCTGATTCACTCTTTTGACTTGATATCTCGTTAATCTGTTCTTTTGATTTTTTCACCAACTTCAACTTCAAGTCTTCTTTTGGCCAGACATCACCTTTTCTCAAGAGTTTCTTCTTAGGCTCGATTTCATTACATTCAGCTTTCCAAGCACTTTTTCTGAATTTTCTTATTTCAGACTCTTCATCACTGTCATCCGAGTCAGTTTCAGAGATTTCAATACTGTATCTAGGATCTTCTTTACTCAGCAGCTTCACTCCGTTAGGAACAACATCTCTTTAGCTGGTACTTGGCAATTCGTCCTCTTCTTCTGGAATTACTTCTAACTTCCCAGTTCCAGATTTTCTGTTCCTGCTTTCAGAGCTTCCAATCTGCTTCTCAATACTCTCCTGACCTTGAATCTCTTCTGACACAGTTCTTTTTTCAGTTCTTTTTTCTAGAGCATTTTCATCATTGTCTGAATCAACAACAACTATGTCTAGATCTTTTTCATTTAATGCTTGATCTCGTTCTGAATTCTCCAGATGTCGATTTCCCTGTCGATCTTCAGAATCTGGATCTTCAGGTCCTCCTTCTGAATCTGAATCAGCTGTTGCGTCGTCACTATCTTCATCAGGGTTATCAGGTGTTGATACACAAATGGTATGGCTTGCATGCACCCACCTTTTCAAACCTTTGCATTTAACGGCATTTGTTGTAACTAATATCACCTGTCTTGCTTTTTGCTACCTGGGTACCAAACAGTTCCTCCTCCGATGAACCTTTGTCCTGACCCAGTCTCCTGGCAATAGATCATGAGCCTGCTCCTTTTCTTTTGAAATCACATCTGTTCCCACAATAATTTTGTCATTTTTTCTTGTTGGAAAAGCTTCTACCCATTTTGAAAATAAACAAATGATGACTAGGACATACCTCAGTTTGTTATGTTGGGGCATTTCAATGAAATCTATTTGAATACTTGAAAATGGACCACCCTCCCGGCCTATGGTTCCCAAACTCTCAATTGTCTTTTGACCTGGATTGTATTTCTGGCATGTCAGACATCTTTGACAAAGTGACTCCGCAACTAATCTGAACTTCGGATTGTACCATGTCTTTCTGAACATTTTCATTATGTCATCTCGATCTACATGACCCTCCCCATGATACATTCGGGCCATATCCGAAATGATGCTGTTTGGCATGACCAATCTGTCATCTTTGTAAACCCAAATCTTATCACCTTCTCTTTGTTTACAGCCCTGTCTCAGCCATCCAATTTTCTCCTCCTCAACTGCCTTATCTTGTAATTGTTTAATTCTTGCCGTGTCTGAATTACAAAGATTAATATGAGAATGCTTGAAACATGTTCTCCACATTTTTCCCGATTGATTGCAACACTCTCCTGAGCACAGAACTTAGCAATGGTACCTGTGTACTCATTGCCTTTTGAGACATAATCATTTTTCTCTCCATTTACAGCACTTGAGTCTTTTACATCTGCTTTTGTCAATATTTGCAATGGCTTTGCAATTACTGAGAAACCACTAATCCATTGACAACAATAACCAACCATGCCCAGGAACATTCTTACCTGTTTTTGTGTCTTTGGGGGTTCCATTGCCTGAATCATTTTAATTCTCTCAATAGTTACCTGTCTGGTTCCTTTTGCAATTCTATGTCCAAGGTATTTATCTGCTGGGTTGGGCTCAATAGGACAACAAGGGATAACTATCTCGTTAACCTTTCTCAGGTCCTGTACTATTCTGTACGTTTCATCTGGCTTTCTAATACCCATAATTGGTGAGTTACAAGGACTGTTCTCAATCTCTTTTAGGACACCCTGCTTAATGAATTTTTCAATAACTGGAATGATTCCTTCAATTGTTTCTGGCTTCATCTTGTACTGTGGAACATTAGGAAATTCTATTCCCTGCTTGATTGCAATTTTAACTGGATCTGGTCTGTTTTTCATTAAACCCATTTCATTACCTGGAAAATCCCAAATTTTAACATTGACTGTTTCTTTCAACTCTTCAGGTAAATCTTTTTTCTCAAGTACAGGAAATAATCTGATTTCTTCTGCTTCAAACATTGACATTGTCAACTTGTAAAGGCCATCCTCTTCTTGAGTTTGAAATTCAATTTCATCTGGTGAATTATAGATTGTACAGTTCAATTTACACAAGAAGTCTTTTTCTAACAGATTTACAGGACTGCTGTCTCTTGACAGGGAGAGCGGTGGAGGTATCTGATTCTGCTGAATCGCCACCTGTCGCTGAATTTGTAGCTGTTGATTCAGTAGCTGTTGCTGCTGATTTATCTCATTCTGCATCTGTGGATTTTTACAAAAGCTACATTTACTTTTTCCTTCTCCTTTTTCTTTGTCCATTTTGTTTTCCATTTATTCAGATTACCCCATTTTCTCAAAGTCCAAATTAATTTTTTTATATGGGCAATTCTACCTGTATTGTTCAAGCTTTCAATGTCCTCATCATCCTGATATGTTTTTAATCTGTCTGTACTGATTGTACCATTTATTAATTTTTCTAAAACAACCTTTAATTTTGCAACATCCAGTAATTTGTACTCATCAGGCTGTGTCAGATCAATCAGGTCAACATCAGAGTCCTCACTAGCTGAAGCTAGAGTCATCACTCTCTCTTGCTGAGTTGGAATCATTACCAGCTGACTTACAGATACATTAGTATAAAGTTTTTCAACAACATTTTGAATTCTAGAATTTAATGGGACCGTTAAAGCTGTGGAACTAGTTTCATCTTGTTTAAGCACTGGGAGAACAGGTCCAATTGTCACATGAACTGTCACTGCTTCCATGTTTCTGGTTAACTGTTCAATTAAATCATTTGTAGAATTTACATGATCAGGAATATTAATTCCAGAAGTAGTAGGCATCTCATCATACCTTTCTGTTGTAACACCTTGAGAAGGGGTCTGGCCTGGGACTATATTAATCTGAACTGGGACTCTTGGCGTTACATTAATCTGTTCTGGGGGTCTGCTTGAATTTCTGTCCTGATCTGTATTTACAACATCATTTCTACACTGATCAATAAATTCTACTCTGACAGGTTTAGAAATCAAATTCTCATTAAAAACTATTTCTTTTGGGAAAGGTGGTGTTCTTTCAGAATATATGTCCTTTAAAACTGTATCATTATTTTTATCATCTAATTGGCTCTCACACGTGTCAACAACCTTTTCATCATGTTTAAATAGTTTTTTAATTTTCTGGTACCAAGACAACATTTTCTCTTTCTTTGGATAATAATTATCCATGTTTTAAAATAATCACCTTTATTAAAATTGACCACAACAAAAAAATTGTTTACTTTATTGACCCCGCGGCACTGGCTAATCAACACGCGAAAATCACTAATTAGTCCACAAAGCCAAGCGATGTCAGACTTTGCTTAATCAACAAATCTTCTCTTTTCCCTGTGTTCTCACTTTAATTTTGGGCAGCAATGAAACTAATAAATCAAAAAGAGGGACAGAACCACCTGAAAACAGAACAAGGACTGTTTATACAATTAAATTATACTTCTGCGCGCGCGTCCACCTTGAACACAGCGCAACCTCTCTAAAGCACTTCGTCAATCTCCTCTCACAGTACTGGAATGCTGCTACGCTGCTGTTAATAAATTATATGCAGCTTTGTGGAACACTATAATCACACCAGTGATGAATACGGCAGCCAGCAATATTTACTTAAGAATGCATCTGCAGCCCGATTTTTTTTTTATATATATATATATATACACATTCACGTAATATCAGCTGTGGGGAAGGCTTGGTAATGTTTATTTATTTAATTATGCTGCACGATCCTCTGTTCTCCCCCTCTGTCAACCAGCTTTAAGATCACAGCTGTGGCTTTTGCTATGATCCCTGTTCTAGTAGAAACTACTGTTGACACTATTGTTCCTTCTTTGGTGGCAACTCTAGTGGACAGTGCTCTTGATTCAAGCAATGGTGACTAGTATTGTTTCTGCTGTCACGTCTACTGTGCATTCAGCTTTCTTTGGTGCTATGACTGCTGTTGCTGCTGTGGCTGTATTTGCAGCTCTGGTGGCAGCTGCTAATGCTGTGCTACTAACAGCTGATATTACCGCTGTCCCCTGCTGTCGTTACTTCTGTTGCTGTTGTCTTTATCAGGGTGGCTGTTATGGTAACTGCTATCCTGTGATCGGCTCTAACACAAACGGACATCTCGCGGAGGGCAATGCACCAAATCGTCCCCACCAACCATGGACCACACCCCTGCCATAAACTATTTGCTGGCTTGAAATTATGTTTTAGGCCAGTTCTGGGCACTCGCACTAAAGAAAATCAAAGCACTCGCAGATGAAAATCAAAACACTTGACTCGGCAGTGGTAACGCGCATCAGCCAATAGCAGCGCGACCACTCTTAAACACTGAAACGCTTTCAGCGAATCACAGCGCTGCTTTGCTGTGACGCTTCGGACGCCTCAGCCAATCAGAGCACGGCGACTCTGATGTACACAGCCGCTGCGGCTTCAAGCTCTCCCCTTGCGCTCTAGCTCATAAAAACGGCCCCTCAATCACAATTTCAATCGGGACACTTCGAAATGCTTTTGAAATAGCGCAGAACACTTTTTAATGCATTTAAATAGCGCAGACTTTACCCGAAGGCTCCAAAGTGCTTTACAATTACTTTTGGGACAATTAGTGACTACACAAAACAGACCATTTGCCTTCTTCCCTAAAAAAAAAAAACAGTAGTTTCTCAGACACACAGATTTTCACTCATTCATTTTAAATAGACGACGCTACTTCTCCAGAATATTTTCTACCACGTTTACACATACATTCATACAAAGGAAATCCCTATTCATGCATACTTGTTCCTTCCTCAGGACTCTAAACTTAGAAGTAAACCTCTTTTGCCAGTAAGAAAACAACGCTTATCTTTCTTCCTTAGGACTCTAACCTTAGAAGAGAAAACAACTCTCACCCTTCACACAAGCTTGGATAAATCCTATTACTCATTTCAAAGAGAGTTTTAAAACAGGCTCCAAGTCCCTATACTCAAAGCTACGATTTCATAGACAATCCTTATTATCATACATACAATTTACTCAACACACCTAGAACCCTAAACTTGTGTTGTACGTCCACAACACTATGATATGCGACAATATCACCTTTTGAAGCAGAACAAATGAACTGTGTAGCCTGATAACAGCGTCCTGATAACAGCGTCACACTACGCTTGCCATGGCAAACCAGGAATTTTTCTCACTGCTGGAAAAACCCTTACAACTACATATAACAGTATGACAAAATCAAAAATTAAACATATGTTAAACATTAATCCTATGACTTATACTGACATGTATGTAACATGCATATGTCATGTATGTCAAAAACAACATACAACCGTACGAATGCTACCAAAAACGGTTCCAGCGCTCCTACCAAAATGCTGCATAAATAATGTCACCATCTACCACCAAACTTACCAATCAATACCAGGCCCATAAAAATAACAGAGCAGCTGAATCATGAGGCAAATGAATATAATATTTTGCTTAAACTATCTACAATAAACAAGACCAGCTTGTCATTCAGTAAGTTTATTCAAACATATTCATGAAAACTTAGGCTTTGGAACTTTATTAAACAAGTATTAGAAAGTGTCATAAAGAGAAGTTTATTCAGCATTTATAAAGAGAGCTTGATTCAAGAAATATTTTTCATTAACAGAAATAAGTGAAAAAGAGGATTTCCAAACCCTAACTAATTCCCTGTCTCTACCCTCATCGCCTGAAAACAAAGACTTTTAAAAGTCTCCTTTCCTTACGTGTGTTCGTCGATCAGCAGAACACGACCCTCTGGAATCAAGAAGCGTAGGAAAAAGTCTGCTCCTTGAGCCAATTCTTATACCCTAAAACTAAGGCTAAACTAACTATTTTCACATTCCAACAGCTGAATTCTGGCTCCCCATTGGCTGAACCACCTCATGCCACAGAAAATTGTGACATCTTCCACCTCAGGTCCGGGCTTTTTCACTAACCCATTGTTCATGCACAGAGTCCTGGCGGCACTTCCTTAGGCTGCTACATTTTGTAGCAAAGATGTTCATGTAGTGCACAAAAATGCCGCGACTCACATCCTGGCCTTGAGCCTGTCCGTTCTGAGCTTCCCATGGCACAATAGCAAACCTCTCCACAGGGTCGCCTTTGGCAGCTGTTTTCAAAATGTTTCACAATAAAACTTTATAGACTTCTCATCTTTTTCAAAACAAGTTTTCTCTTGTGGCTTTACATCAGCAGGCCTCTTTTCAGAAAGCATCAATTTTCTGCGCCACTTTTTCTTGTGTCATTTTTTTAGAATGCATTATTTTTCTGCAGCCAACTCTAAGCTTCATTTGGAAAACTATTATTTAAACAAACACAAAACATCAATTAATTAAAGAATTGACATTTGTTCTGTTGCCCACCCCCTTTGCTAAATGTTAACCCATTAATTATGTTACCTAGCAAAAGCACATTTAAGCAGCATATATTACCTTTGATGTACCACTCCTATCTGGAACTGCATTTGTCACAGAAAAGACAAGACAGAAGCACATTTAAAAGCACATGCTATTATTTTTTGACAGCAGCAGTTAGTATATGGCAAAGACAATAGACAATAATTATTGTATTATTTCTTTTGCATTTTGCACAAATAAGCATAATGTTAGTTCCATATCTTCATGTTGCACAGTTTATTCTAGGTTGATTTAATAACATGCAGCAAACATATTAGTTTTATTAAAACATTATGGAAGTCTGACTTTACAAGCCTAAACAAAATATTGTTCATTAACCCGCTCCATCAACTCCCTCATCTGGTGATTTTAAAAATCACCAAACACCACCCAAAAATTTCCCAAATGTTATCTATTGAACATGTTTCAGACTTACTCAGGATTAGTATTTAAACTCTAATTTCATCTATATTTCTGCAACTCTCATATTAAGTCCTACAAAATGCTAAGTTGGATCTTTTCCACCTTTGAATCCCCAACCCCCAATGAATTTATAGGTATCTACATTTTGAATTGCACCTACAAAACAAATATCAATCTGAGTATTATAAAACAAAACATAAAAAAAATAATTTTGAAAAATTTGTAATTAGTATATAGTATATACCCCCTCTTTTTTTTTTAATTTTCAAATTCTAAAACATGTTTTTTTCGACCTTGCGTCTTACATAAAAGTGTTTCCAGCTAACACAATTTCCTCGACCTTGTGTCACTTAACACAATTTCTTCAGCCTTATGCCAAAAACAAACCTCAACCTTAAAGAAAGCTAAACCTAATTGTTGTCACTATTTCCTTCCAAATCTTCTTGGCTGCTACTGCTAACCTCAACTACTGGTGGAATTAATATATAGGCACACTCTCGAGACTTGTACTTCTGATTTGGCCTCAATGGTGTTTTGCTTTTTTTAGTAATTACTTCAATTTTCTTTTCAACTTGTTCTTTTTTGTCTGATTCACTCTTTTGACTTGATATCTCGTTAATCAGTTTTTTTGATTTTTTCACCAACTTGAACTTCAAGTCTTCTTTTGGCCAGACATCACCTTTTCTCAAGAGTTTCTTCTTAGGCTCGATTTCATTACATTCAGCTTTCCAAGCACTTTTTCTGAATTTTCTTATTCCAGACTCTTCATCACTGTCATCCGAGTCAGTTTCAGAGATTTCAATACTGTATCTAGGATCTTCTTTACTCAGCAGCTTCACTCCGTTAGGAACAACATCTCTTTAGCTGATACTTGGCAATTCGTCCTCTTCTTCTGGAATTACTTCTAACTTCCCAGTTCCAGATTTTCTGTTCCTGCTTTCAGAGCTTCCAATCTGCTTCTCAATACTCTCCTGACCTTGAATCTCTTCTGACACAGTTCTTTTTTCAGTTCTTTTTTCTAGAGCATTTTCATCATTGTCTGAATCAACAACAACTATGTCTAGATCTTTTTCATTTAATGCTTGATCTCGTTCTGAATTCTCCAGATGTCGATTTCCCTGTCGATCTTCAGAATCTGGATCTTCAGGTCCTCCTTCTGAATCTGAATCAGCTGTTGTGTCGTCACTATCTTCATCAGGGTTATCAGGTGTTGATACACAAATGGTATGGATTGCATGCACCCACCTTTTCAAACCTTTGCATTTAACGGCATTTGTTGTAACTAATATCACCTGTCTTGCTTTTTGCTACCTGGGTACCAAACAGTTCCTCCTCCGATGAACCTTTGTCCTGACCCAGTCTCCTGGCAATAGATCATGAGCCTGCTCCTTTTCTTTTGAAATCACATCTGTTCCGACAATAATTTTGTCATTTTTTCTTGTTGGAAAAGCTTCTACCCATTTTGAAAATAAACAAATGATGACTAGGACATATCTCAGTTTGTTATGTTGGGGCATTTCAATGAAATCTATTTGAATACTTGAAAATGGACCACCCTCCCGGCCTATGGTTCCCAAACTCTCAATTGTCTTTTGACCTGGATTGTATTTCTGGCATGTCAGACATCTTTGACAAAGTGACTCCGCAACTAATCTGAACTTCGGATTGTACCATGTCTTTCTGAACATTTTCATTATGTCATCTCGATCTACATGACCCTCCCCATGATACATTCGGGCCATATCCGAAATGATGCTGTTTGGCATGACCAATCTGTCATCTTTGTAAACCCAAATCTTATCACCTTCTCTTTGTTTACAGCCCTGTCTCAGCCATCCAATTTTCTCCTCCTCAACTGCCTTATCTTGTAATTGTTTAATTCTTGCCATGTCTGAATTACAAAGATTAATATGAGAATGCTTGAAACATGTTCTCCACATTTTTCCCGATTGATTGCAACACTCTCCTGAGCACAGAACTTAGCAATGGTACCTGTGTACTCATTGCCTTTTGAGACATAATCATTTTTCTCTCCATTTACAGCACTTGAGTCTTTTACATCTGCTTTTGTCAATATTTGCAATGGCTTTGCAATTACTGAGAAACCACTAATCCATTGACAACAATAACCAACCATGCCCAGGAACATTCTTACCTGTTTTTGTGTCTTTGGGGGTTCCATTGCCTGAATCATTTTAATTCTCTCAATATTTACCTGTCTGGTTCCTTTTGCAATTCTATGTCCAAGGTATTTATCTGCTGGGTTGGGCTCAATAGGACAACAAGGGATAACTATCTCGTTAACCTTTCTCAGGTCCTGTACTATTCTGTACGTTTCATCTGGCTTTCTAATACCCATAATTGGTGAGTTACAAGGACTGTTCTCAATCTCTTTTAGGACACCCTGCTTAATGAATTTTTCAATAACTGGAATGATTCCTTCAATTGTTTCTGGCTTCATCTTGAACTGTGGAACATTAGGAAATTCAATTCCCTGCTTGATTGCAATTTTAACTGGATCTGGTCTGTTCTTCATTAAACCCATTTCATTACCTGGAAAATCCCAAATTTTAACATTGACTGTTTCTTTCAACTCTTCAGGTAAATCTTTTTTCTCAAGTACAGGAAATAATCTGATTTCTTCTGCTTCAAACATTGACATTGTCAACTTGTAAAGGCCATCCTCTTCTTGAGTTTGAAATTCAATTTCATCTGGTGAATTATAGATTGTACAGTTCAATTTACACAAGAAGTCTTTTTCAAACAGATTTACAGGACTGCTGTCTCTTGAGAGAGAGAGCGGTGGAGGTATCTGATTCTGCTGAATCACCACCTGTCGCTGAATTTGTAGCTGTTGATTCAGTAGCTGTTGCTGCTGATTTATCTCATTCTGCATCTGTGGATTTTTACAAAAGCTACATTTACTTTTTCCTTCTCCTTTTTTTTTGTCCATTTTGTTTTCCATTTATTCAGATTACCCCATTTTCTCAAAGTCCAAATTAATTTCTTTATATGGACAATTCTACCTGTATTGTTCAAGCTTTCAATGTCCTCATCATCCTGATATGTTTTTAATCTGTCTGTACTGATTGTACCATTTATTAATTTTTCTAAAACAACCTTTAATTTTGCAACATCCAGTAATTTGTACTCATCAGGCTGTGTCAGGTCAATCAGGTCAACATCAGAGTCCTCACTAGCTGAAGCTAGAGTCATCACTCTCTCTTGCTGAGTTGGAATCATTACCAGCTGACTTACAGATACATTAGTATAAAGTTTTTCAACAACATTTTGAATTCTAGAATTTAATGGGACCGTTAAAGCTGTGGAACTAGTTTCATCTTGTTTAAGCACTGGGAGAACAGGTTCAATTGTCACATGAACTGTCACTGCTTCCATGTTTCTGGTTAACTGTTCAATTAAATCATTTGTAGAATTTACATGATCAGGAATATTAATTCCAGAAGTAGTAGGCATCTCATCATACCTTTCTGTTGTAACACCTTGAGAAGGGGTCTGGCCTGGGACTCTATTAATCTGAACTGGGACTCTTGGCGTTACATTAATCTGTTCTGGGGGTCTGCTTGAATTTCTGTCCTGATCTGTATTTACAACATCATTTCTACACTGATCAATAAATTCTACTCTGACAGGTTTAGAAATCAAATTCTCATTAAAAACTATTTCTTTTGGGAAAGGTGGTGTTCTTTCAGAATATATGTCCTTTAAAACTGTATCATTATTTTTATCATCTAATTGGCTCTCACACGTGTCAACAACCTTTTCATCATGTTTAAATAGTTTTTTAATTTTCTGGTACCAAGACAACATTTTCTCTTTCTTTGGATAATAATTATCCATGTTTTAAAATAATCACCTTTATTAAAATTGACCACAACAAAAAAATTGTTTACTTTATTGACCCCGCGGCACTGGCTAACCAACACGCGAAAATCACTAATTAGTCCACAAAGCCAAGCGATGTCAGACTTTGCTTAATCAACAAATCTTCTCTTTTCCCTGTGTTCTCACTTTAATTTTGGGCAGCAATGAAACTAATAAATCAAAAAGAGGGACAGAACCACCTGAAAACAGAACAAGGACTGTGTATACAATTAAATTATACTTCTGCGCTCGCGTCCACCTTGAACACAGCGCAACCTCTCTAAAGCACTTCGTCAATCTCCTCTCACAGTACTGGAATGCTGCTACGCTGCTGTTAATAAATTATATGCAGCTTTGTGGAACACTATAATCACACCAGTGATGAATACGGCAGCCAGCAATATTTACTTAAGAATGCATCTGCAGCCCGATTTTTTTTTAATATATATATATATATATACACATTCACGCAATATCAGTTGTGGGGAAGGCTCTGTAATGTTTATTTATTTAATTATGCTGCACAATCCTCTGTTCTCCCCCTCTGTCAACCAGCTTTAAGATCACAGCTGTGGCTTTTGCTATGATCTCTGTTCTAGTAGAAACTACTGTTGCCACTATTGTTCCTTCTTTGGTGGCAACTCTAGTGGACAGTGCTCTTGATTCAAGCAATGGTGACTAGTATTGTTTCTGCTGTCACGTCTACTGTGCATACAGCTTTTATTGGTGTTATGACTGCTGTTGCTGCTGTGGCTGTATTTGCAGCTCTGGTGGCAGCTGCTAATGCTGCGCTGCTAACAGCTGATATTACCGCTGTCCCCTGCTGCCTTTACTTCTGTTGCTGTTGTCTTTATGAGGGTGGCTGCTATGGTAACTGCTATCCTGTGATCGGCTCTAACACAAACGGACATCTCGCGGAGGGCAATGCACCAAATCGTCCCCAACAACCATGGACCACACCCCTGCCATAAACTATTTGCTGGCTTGAAATTATATTTTAGGCCAGTTCTGGGCACTCGCACTAAAGAAAATCAAAGCACTCGCAGATGAAAATCAAAACACTCGACTCGGCACTGGTAACGCGCATCAGCCAATAGCAGCGTGACCACTCTTAAACACTGAAAAGCTTTCAGTGAATCACAGCGCGGCTTTGCTGTGACGCTTCGGATGCCTTAGCAATTACTTTTGGGACAATTAGTGACTACACAAAACAAACCATTTGCCTGCTTCCCTAAAAAAAAAAAAAAGTTTCTCAGACACACAGATTTTCACTCATTCATTTGAAATAGACGACGCTACTTCTCCAGAATATTTTCTACCACATTTACACATACATTCATACAAAGGAAATCCCTATTCATGCATACTTGTTTCTTCCTCAATACTCTAACCTTAGAAGTAAACCTCTTTTGCCAGTAAGAAAACAACGCTTATCTTTCTTCCTTAGTACTCTAACCGTAGAAGAGAAAACGACGCTTATCCTTCACACAAGCTTGGATAAATCCTATTACTCTTTTCACAGAAAGTTTTAAAACAGGCTCCAAGTCCCTACACACAAAGCTACGATTTCATAGACGATCCTCACTATCATACATACAATTTACTCAACACACCTAGAGCCCTAAACTTGTGTTGTACGTCCACAATACTATGATATGCGACAATATCACCTTTTGAAGAAGAACAAATGAACTGTGTAGCCTGATAACAGCATCCTGATAACAGCGTCACACTACGCTTGCCATGGCAAACCAGGAATTTTTCTCACTGCTGGAAAAACCCTTACAACTACATATAACAGTATGACAAAATCAAAAATTCAACATATGTTAAAAATTAATCCTATGACTTATACTTACATGTATGTAACATGCATATGTCATGTATGTCAAAAACAACATACAACCGTGCGAATGCTACCAAAAACTGATCCAGCGCTCCTACCAAAATTCTGCATAAATAATGTCACCTTCTACCACCAAACTTACCAATCAATACCAGGCCCATAAAAATAACAGAGCAGCTGAATCATGAGGCGAATGAATATAATATGTTATTTAAACTATCTACAATAAACAGGACCAGCTTGTCATCTAGTAAGTTTATTCAAACATATTCATGAAAACTTAGGCTTTGGAACTTTATTAAACAAGTATTAGAAAGTGTCATAAAGAGAAGTTTATTCAGCATTTATAAAGAGAGCTTGATTCAAGAAATATTATTCATTAACAGAAATAAATGAAAAAGAGCATTTCCAAACCCTAACTAATTCCCTGTCTCTACCCTCATTGCCTGAAAACAAAGGGGTCCATTAGGATGGCGGGAGGTGGCAACACCGCGGTGGTGGCGGGGCGGAAAAACACCTTTTTCCGCCCGCGACCTGCGGAACACACGTCCGCAACATTAGGATAGGTAAACACAGGTCATTTCCCATCCGCCGCAGCGCGCCGCGCACCGCCATCAAACAGCGCCCGCCAGCGCGGCGGCGGGAGCCAATCGAAAGTCTCCGCCACGCCCGATGGCGTCCGGCCCGTCCGACAAATTAGGATGGGCCAAACAAGCAGACGCACCGCAGCGAGGACTCCGCACAGCTGAAGCAGGTGGAAAGTCGACAGCGGAGCACGAACGCCGAGCCCCGACATGAACCCCATGGACCCAGCCCTCCACATGCATCCGGTCATGTACCTGCTGCAACACTACCGCCAGATGGGCCAACGCGGACGCCGCCGCAGGTACGCCACTACACATATGCACCGCACAACACACATGCCGACACAGTGCCCCAGCACCACACTGGCAACCTGCTAGGGGACACAACACATCCACATGGGCACCCATATATCACCTACCTCACTACAAGGCATTCCAAACCATCCGGAACACAGAACGTCCGCCAACCTGCAGGAACGCCCCGGTCACGGTCACGTCACCGCCGCGGTCGACACATGCGCACAATGTTGAAGGCAGGGCCACACCAAGGCATGGGTAGGTCACCTACATTACACAAACACGCCACCCCAGACCACACTGCACACCACCCGAGATAGCCACAGGCCAGGTACTAATCCTCTGCACCACCATGCACACCAATAAGCACAGCAACAAGAACCAAAATACACAAACACTGCAACACACAACCAGGGACACAGGCACTGCAGGAGTGGCTGAGAATGAACACACAACACCAGTGCACTCCCCATAGCCCACACAATTGCAAGCTATCATCCATACAGGCCAAGACAAAACCAAAAACAGGCATACAACTCCTGGTACACACATGTGTGCCTCACACCATACAGGGGTACACATACATACACCACAAACCAAGACCCTTCACACTGCACACCTCTGCCACACCCAACACCACACATGCCATTTAAGCCATGCCACATGGACTAAGGGCCAACACAAGATGACCATACACATACACGCCTCGGCACACAGAAAGGAAAACACACACATACCCCATGACATCACACACTGCTACAAAACCACTGAACAGCTGCACACCCTGTGCTGCCAGTGTCCTCCCAAGGTGACCTGTGAACAGTGTATGCAGCAATAACAAATCCCCAACAGGAATTTAGCATTGTCTGTGAAATAGCCAGTACAGAGTACAACATCAGCTGGGCCAGAATGGACAGAAGAGGCCGTCACCCCTGTATGAAAATAAGATGGCCACAAAGAGGCTAGCAATGTAGAACTGAAAAATAGAGCATGGTAAACTGTCAAGCAAATGCAAACAAGAAAAGGATTTCAATCAGCAACGAGACTGAGAAAACACACACCAGAAGTTTCAGTATTTATTCATATATTGCACAGATGTAGCAATACAACATTAGTAGACAACAGCAAGCCACACAACCATGTACAAATGGCAGAGACTATGCAGAGGTCATACATTACCAGGAACGTCAGAGTCCATGGCAGGGGAGACAGCAAGTACATGAGAGGCTGCACAGGGGAGAGCACAGCACATCAGAGCAACAGGCCCAGAGTCCTTGGCAGGGCAGAGCACAGCACATCAGAGCAACAGGCCCAGAGTCCTTCGCAGGGGAGACAGCAAGTACATGAGAGGCTGCACAGGGGAGAGCACAGCACATCAGAGCAACAGGCCCAGAGTCCTTGGCAGGGAGACAGCAAGTACATGAGAGGCTGCACAGGGGAGAGCACAGCACATCAGAGCAACAGGCCCAGAGTCCATGGCAGGGGAGACAGCAAGTACATGAGAGGCTGCACAGGTGAGAGCACAGCACATCAGAGCAACAGGCCCAGAGTCCTTGGCAGGGGAGACAGCAAGTACATGAGAGGCTGCACAGGGGAGAGCACAGCACATCAGAGCAACAGGCCCAGAGTCCTTGGCAGGGGAGACAGCAAGTACATGAGAGGCTGCACAGGGGAGAGCACAGCACATCAGAGCAACAGGCCCAGAGTCCTTGGCAGGGGAGAGCACAGCACATCAGAGCAACAGGCCCAGAGTCCTTGGCAGGGGAGAGCACAGCACATCAGAGCAACAGGCCCAGAGTCCATGGCAGGGGAGACAGCAAGTACATGAGAGGCTGCACAGGGGAGAGCACAGCACATCAGAGCAACAGGCCCAGAGTCCTTGGCAGGGGAGAGCACAGCACATCAGAGCAACAGGCCCAGAGTCCTTGGCAGGGGAGAGCACAGCACATAAGAGCAACAGGCCCAGAGTCCATGGCAGGGGAGACAGCAAGTACATGAGAGGCTGCACAGGGGAGAGCACATCAGAACAACAGGCCCAGAGTCCTTGGCAGGGGAGAGCACAGCACATAAGAGCAACAGGCCCAGAGTCCTTGGCAGGGGAGAGCACAGCACATCAGAGCAACAGGCCCAGAGTCATTGGCAGGGGAGAGCACAGCACATCAGAGCAACAGGCCCAGAGTCCTTGGCAGGGGAGACAGCAAGTACATGAGAGGCTGCACAGGGGAGAGCACAGCACATCAGAGCAACAGGCCCAGAGTCCTTGGCAGGGGAGAGCACAGCACATAAGAGCAACAGGCCCAGAGTCCTTGGCAGGGGAGAGCACAGCACATCAGAGCAACAGGCCCAGAGTCCTTGGCAGGGGAGAGCACAGCACATCAGAGCAACAGGCCTAGAGTCCTTGGCAGGGGAGAGCACAGCACATCAGAGCAACAGGCCCAGAGTCCTTGGCAGGGGAGACAGCAAGTACATGAGAGGCTGCACAGGGGAGAGCACAGCACATCAGAGCAACAGGCCCAGAGTCCTTGGCAGGGGAGACAGCAAGTACATGAGAGGCTGCACAGGGGAGAGCACAGCACATCAGAGCAACAAGCCCAGAGTCCTTGGCAGGGGAGAGCACAGCACATCAGAGCAACAGGCCCAGAGTCCTTGGCAGGGGAGAGCACAGCACATCAGAGCACCAGGCCCAGAGTCCTTGGCAAGGGAGACAGCAAGTACATGAGAGGCTGCACAGGGGAGAGCACAGCACATCAGAGCAACAGGCCCAGAGTCATTGGCAGGGGAGAGCACAGCACATCAGAGCAACAGGCCCAGAGTCCTTGGCAGGGGAGAGCACAGCACATCAGAGCAACAGGCCCAGAGTCCTTGGCAGGGGAGACAGCAAGTACATGAGAGGCTGCACAGGGGAGAGCACAGCACATCAGAGCAACAGGCCCAGAGTCCTTGGCAGGGGAGAGCACAGCACATCAGAGCAACAGGCCCAGAGTCCTTGGCAGGGGAGACAGCAAGTACATGAGAGGCTGCACAGGGGAGAGCACAGCACATCAGAGCAACAGGCCCAGAGTCCTTGGCAGGGGAGACAGCAAGTACATGAGAGGCTGCACAGGGGAGAGCACAGCACATCAGAGCAACAGGCCCAGAGTCCTTGGCAGGGGAGAGCACAGCACATCAGAGCAACAGACCCAGAGTCCTTGGCAGGGGAGAGCACAGCACATCAGAGCAACAGGTCCAGAGTCCTTGGCAGGGGAGAGCACAGCACAACAGAGCAACAGGGTTAGCAACATACCCAGGCTGCAAGCAATGGTCCTGAGTAGCACACCTGTGTGTGGCACAAGCGTATGAGGGTGTTGTCAACTCACTCCAGGCTGTCATGCGGACTGTGACCTGGCTGCGTGTCATGGACAGCAGGACTACTCGACTGGTGTGCCAGAGGGCCATGTGATGTGGCAATAACAGAGGGCCTGCAAGGTGGAGGGCTGTGTGGACCAGGTGGCACCGTGGCACATGGAGGTGGAGTCATGCACACCCTTGACACAGTTTGGGTGGGAGAGGTTGGAGGGGTGCCCTTCCACTTTTTTGGTACATGAAATGGTTTGCCTGTCTTGGGGTTGATGGGAAGTGGAGATGGCAGAATAGGCACACACACCAACTGTGGCACATCAGGGGCACACACTGGCACTCCCTCAGGTGATGTGCTTGATCCTGCATCACGCTTTGGCTGGCTACGCCTCCGGACCACCCTACCCTCTCTGGAAGGTGTACCCCTGACAGTGACCACCTTACCACTACCCCCAGGGGTGTTGTCCACAGTGCCCTCCTGTCCCTCCTTGCCAGGGCTGGTCACAACACTGGGATTCCCTGCCTTTACCATTGGGCTGGTCACAACAGGGCTCTCCTCTGCCCCAATGATTGGGCTGGTCCCAACAGGGCCCTCCTCCACCTGCCTCGATGTACTTTTATTTGGTGTCGATGTGGTGGGTGGTTGTGACTCTGTGCTCTCCCCAGGTGTAGCCATGACATGCCACACATCCTCTGTGGTCATCGCTGAGTCATAATCTGGTGATGGCTCTGCAGCATGTGAGCTTGATGTTTTGGACAATGATCTAGTGACCTTACTTTTTTGTGCCTTCGCCTTGTCCGTGCATAATGGGGGGGCACTGCTCTTCTTCTGGGATGGAGTCTGTGGACGGGATTGTTTGCTTTGTGTCTGACCTGTGCTCCTAGTCTTGTACCGTTTAGTAGACGTAGGTCCCAAGTGGACAATGTCTTCTGATGTGTCCCCTGAATGTGTGGACGTCACTGGCACCTGAGCTGCAATGGAACCATGTGCCTGTTGTAGGCCTGTTGTAACTGTGGCTGACAATGACTGGACTGTGCGGTGAAGCCCACCCACGTCAGTGTGTATGCCCTCCATGAAAGCTAGAACCTGGCCTAATTTGTTATCGTGGGCGCTGAAGGCATTGAGCAGGGCGGACTGGCCCACGCAAAGTTGGCGCAGAAGCTCTACGCACTCTGCATTGAGGGCAGCAGGGGGGACAGGTGCAGGGGCAGCGGTGCCATGTGTGAATGTCACACATCCCCTCTTAGTAACACGGATACGGGCAGCACCAGAGGAAGTGGATGGGAGGCTGGGCACTGGCTGCTGGGTGTCAGATGCTGTGGCACACTCCACATCCCCTGTGCCTGCAAACAGGGATGCATCCCCGCCGCCATCAGATGAAGTGGTACTTTGTGTCTCAGCTACAGATTCCTCATGCATACTCCTGTCATCCTCAGGAGCGCTGGTGTTCTCAGTGTCACTTGGCTCAGTCCCACTTGCCTCCGCTGCCGCTGTCGTGCTGGTCTCGCCAACACTTGTCTCAGGATCATGTACCGCTGTGTTGTCTTGCGAATCTGCATTTGTGAGACAAACAGGTTTGTGTAAGTGTCATCATCTGTACACACCACAGCTGATCAATACTGCATAGTAGAGGCCTAGAGCTACATCAGAACCAACACACCCTGCAAACACTGTGCATCTACACACGATATAGACCACAACAGTGCCTGTCATGCAGACAACCTTCCTGGATTGAGGCATGCCGATGCCACACAGCACCACACCCTGCCCATGGATGGTCTTCCCCCAGCCCACATTGACCATCCCCACGGACATGATGTAGCCACAACACACATCACCAATTACACCCCTACAGGGAATCAGAGGGGACCACACACACCTGTATTCACCACACATGCCACTGTGCCAAGTAGGCCATAGCAAACACTATGTGGCAATCAGGCTACACAATATCGTCGGATGAGTGGGCCTCAAACATCATGGATGCATGCAAAGTACACAGACATGGTGTGACACTCATCAAATGGACACAGCAGTTCGGCACAATATGGACTCCCCACACCATCACAGAGCAGAGAGACCATGTGGACACATAAAAACTGTCAAGGACTGAGAACTGTATGCATGGGCAGTACAGTAAGGCCATGGTGGGGAAATGCCTCATACAGGCACACATCACAGTGGCCACACACATCACATGACACAGCATGGCAACACACGCACATCACGTGTCACCGCTGGCACCGGCCCTGTACACATGCATCCACTCCCAGACAAACTCTCCCTCCCCAGATACTCACCTTCTCTGTCTTGCTGCTGATGCCCCTTCAGACGTGCATCCAGGTCTGGATTGGTCACTGCCAGTATGCGTGCCATCAGCGGAGTCATGGTGCGACGCTCCAAACGTCCTGTGCGTGGTACCATACCCAAGGTCATCTCTGCCACTTGCTTAGCCAGTCTGCTGATGTCGTCCCACCTCTTGTGACAGTGTGTGTGCCATCTGTTTGATACCCCCAGGGCTCGCACCTTTGCTGCAATGGCCCTCCACACGGCCTTACGTTGGTGTACCTTGAGCTGCAGGCATGAGAGTAAAGAAGAGCAAAAGAACATTTACACAATGTAAGATGTCAGCATCTATCATCACAGCAGCCAGACACAGACTCTGGACTCACAGTAACCTCCCTCCCTCCAGAACTGGGCGTAGCCTCTGCATGGCATAAATATTAGTGTATGCATGCACACATTGTGGTCCCTAGTCTCCATGATATGCACACAAAGGCATGATGCATCAACACAAATGCATCAACAGCAGTGTGGAAATCGAAAATTGCACAGGGCACCGATGGGGTATATCCACTAATGAGTGTGAAGCAACTGTAGCATGTAAGTTGGCTGATGTTCAAGGTTTGGCTATGCTGCCACAGAACCCACTCTGTGGCTCACACTGACTCTAACTACAGGGGCACCCTTAAATTTCAGCAAAGGCGTTCACTGTCCTGGCATCTAAAAGGCTAACAACTGTTGGTTCTGCATGTGCGCCAATGTCACACACCCCCACTCACACATACGAGTACAGGCCTAGGGAAGACTCACATTGCAACACACACACTACCTCGAGCAGGAAACAGCCTGTCTGTCAGTGTAAGTCATCACCCCACATCCCCAAGCATGTACTGCTGCATCACGACTACACGTCTGACACCACCCTGCCCTGCAGCTCCCTTCATGGCGACTTACCACAACATTGGGACCACCAAACAGCCGTGGGTACTGTGCCAGCACCCCGTCCACAAGGACATCCAGCTCCTCACTCGTGAATGGACTGGCACGGATCTTCTCTGTTCTCGACATCACTGTGTAAATGGCAGACCTGTGGTGGAACTGAGTTGTGAGGGGTCCCAGCCAGAAGGCTCTTGGAGCAGCAGGACAGGGTCCCAGGCAGCAGGACAGGGTCCCAGGCAGCAGGAGATAGTCACAGGCAGCAGGACAGGGTCCAAGGCAGCAGGACAGGGTCCCAGGCAGCAGGACAGGGTCCAAGGCAGCAGGACAGGGTCACAGGCAGCAGGACAGGGTCCAAGGCAGCAGGACAGGGTCCCAGGCAGTAGGACAGGGTCCAAGGCAGCAGGACAGGGTCCAAGGCAGCAGGACAGGGTCCCAGGCAGCAGGACAGGGTCCAAGTCAGCAGGACAGGGTCCCAGGCAGCAGGACAGGGTCCCAGGCAGCAGGGCAGGGTCCCAGGCAGCAGGAGATAGTCGCAGGCAGCAGGACCGGGTCCAAGGCAGCAGGACAGGGTCCAAGGCAGCAGGACAGGGTCCCAGGCAGCAGGACAGGGTCCAAGGCAGCAGGGCAGGGTCCCAGGCAGCAGGACAGGGTCCCAGGCAGCAGGACAGGGTCCCAGGCAGCAGGAGATAGTCCCAGGCAGCAGGACAGGGTCCCAGGCAGCAGGAGATAGTCGCAGGCAGCAGGCTCTTGGAGCAGTGGAAATGTAAGGTCACTCCCACAGATTTATAGCCCCCTGTGGTCGTTAGGAGGCTTGAAAGCTGCTTCAATTGGTAGTCCGGGTGTGCCTCATTCAAAAGCATCCAATGACCGCCTCCGCGGTAGCGGAGCACACCTCCTGCTACTTTCAAATCTGCATCATGCCAACGCCATCATCGATGCCATTGGCTGGATGCAAAGCTCCACGGTGATCACGCTCCGCGGGCGTCCGGAGTGCGCTTCCGCGATGGTGCATCATTTAAAAGCATCCAATGACCGCTTCCGCGGTAGCGGAGCACACCTCCTGCGACTTTCGAATCTGCATCATGCCAACGCCATCATCGATGCCATTGGCTGGATGCAAAGCTCCACGGCGGTCACGCTCCGCAGGCATCTTGAGTGCGCTTCGCGATGGTGCATCATTTAAAAGCATCCAATGACCGCTTCCGCGGTAGTGGAGCACACCTCCTGCGACTTTCAAATCTGCATCATGCCAACGCCATCATCGATGCCATTGGCTGGATGCAAAGCTCCACGGCAGTGATGCACCGCCGGGGCCCGGCGGTAGTTACCGCGAGTCATGCCGCGGAGCATGCGAGCGCCATGGTGACATGTCCATATGCCAATGGCTGACACACTCCTGAAGGGGGTGGTGCTGGGGTCACACCGCCGGGGCCCTGCGGTAGTTACCGCGAGTCATGCCGCGGAGCATGCCAGCGCCATGGTGACATGTCCATATGCCAATGGCTGACACACTCCTGAAGGGGGTGGTGCTGGGGTCACACCGCCGGGGCCCGGCGGTAGTTACCGCGAGTCATGCCGCGGAGCATGCCAGCGCCATGGTGACATGTCCATATGCCAATGGCTGACACACTCCTGAAGGGGGTGGTGCTGGGGTCACACCGCCGGGGACCGGCGGTAGTCACTGCCATGTTTGTACACATTGCTGTGTATTACAATCAGGGCCACTGTATCAGCACCCTGCAGCAACATGGTGAAGGGCACATCATTGTACACACGATGCTACACAGCCATGTCATCCACAGGTGGACGCACGTTCAGTGTGATACACTTTGGACTGTTGTTCATCCATATTAGTGTGTAATTTGATGGCTGATGATGATTGACAGACTCCAGCTGCTGTGAATGTTTTAGTGACGTGTACTGTGTTGTGGCTCTTTTCAGACCTTCACCTGGAAGTTGTCACTTCATTGTATCGGACAAGACTTCTGCTTTCACAACTGCTCATGCACACAACCAGATGTGTCCCTGCTACTGTGATCATTGTGTTGATGAATCTTTTACAACCTCACATGATGCTTTGAGGTGTGGCTGGTACACCAGATGGGTATGATAGACATGGCGAATCACTATAAATTTACAGGTCTAGCTGCACCTTGTATGCACATGTGAATTGTTCTTTCATAATTTCCACTTCCACTGTTCCAGATGTGTTTGTGGCACTTGTGTATTGTCACTGGAGAGGCGTGCCCTCTGTGTAGCTATTGGCCAGCCAAGTCACCTGAAGTGCCATGCATCTCTCTGGTACTCCTTTGTTTCACATAACTTCATTTATGCTCTGTGCCATGCTTTCACATGTTGCTTGTCACTGACATTTGCATTTCACTCCTTGACTAGGAGGAGGCCGAATCTACTCCGTGACCTGACAGTGCTGCAGGACATGGAGGATGAGGCAATCGTCAGAAAATTCAGGCTGGACAGAGCAACACTGAAGATCCTGTGTGATCTATTGGAGCCCCACCTGCAGCCTCGCCGTCACTATCCTACGGCATTCACACCCACCTACAAGGTGATGGCGACACTCCACTTTTTTGCAACTGGTTCCTTCCAGGAGACCATGGCCAACGCTGGGGGGATGTCGCAGCCCATGTTCAGCATAGTGCTGCGGGATGTGCTTGTGGGCATGATGATCTATCGCAATCGGTACATACATTTCCCCAGGGGACGGAAATTGGCTGCTGTGAAGGC
Source organism: Lissotriton vulgaris (assembly GCF_964263255.1). Lineage (NCBI taxonomy): Eukaryota > Metazoa > Chordata > Amphibia > Caudata > Salamandridae > Lissotriton > Lissotriton vulgaris. Next base: position 24,867 of record NW_028243309.1, on the reverse strand, counting down.
GGACTTCTATGCCCTTGGGGCCATCCCACATGTAGTCGGTGCCATTGATTGCACACATGTCGGTCTGTTGCCACCGCAGGCGACAGAGCACATTTATCGTAATCGCAAACACTACCACTCCATGAATGTGCAGGTGGTGTGCCTTGCAGACATGACAATTTCACATGTGTGTGCTAAGTTTCCTGGTTCGGCCCATGACTCTTACATCATGAGGAACAGCATGGTGCCACGGATGATGGAAAATATGCATCCTGAACGTGCCTGGATTGTGGGTGAGTTTCACTACTGCAATGGCGTGCTGTGTCTCACTTTCTGCACTCTGGCTGTACAACATTGCAATGTGTGTTTTCCGTTCACAGGTGACTCAGCATATCCCAGTCGCCCATGGCTGTTGAGCCCACTACGGAATCCCCGGACACCAGCAGACATACGCTACAACGATGCCCATGGCAGGCCCCGACGGGTGATTGAGCGGACTTTCTGACTGCTTAAGTCAAGGTTCCGGTGCCTTGACAGGACCGGTGGGCCACTGGCATATTCGCCTGGGAAGGTGTGCCAGATCTTCGTGGCATGCTGTATGCTGCACAACCTTGCCATCCACAGGAGGGTCGCCCTGCTCCTGGATGATGGTGATGACCCAAGGCCACAACCTGCTCAGGGCCCAGAATCCAGTGATGAGAACAGTGGAGAGGAGGAAGGAGTTGACCAGCGCCAGCAGCTCATCGACCGCTACTTCACTTGAAGGTGGGTGGCTAGGTACAATGTGAACATTGTCTGATGTTGTTGTTCTTGTTATGAATGGCTATGCGTGGCAATTACCAATGGCCACATGTACTGACACCCTTGTGTGTATTTTGTGAAATGGAATTTCAGTGCAGAGATGTGTATAGGACTTTATTTGTGCACATCTGCTAGACATTGTGTAATTTGTCTGTGAAGTTTAGGTTATTTTGTGTGCTGTGATCTGTGTGTTGCCACAATGACACCAGTGACTGTTGTTCTGTTGTGTCTCCCTAGGTGCTACAGAGGGTTCCTGGCCTGCATACTGTACATAATTGTTACACATCATGGACATCTGGAACTATGTAAATACTGCACTATAAAAATCACAACACAAAATCTTGTGCATCAGGTATTTTATTTTTGGAGTGTACATGTGATTTGTGCGGTGATATTTACAGGAAGGTGTGGAATGTGCACTGAGTTGACAGTCCAGTTCAATGAGTTGTACGAGTAGAGACCACATGGATGTGGTCACCCAGTCCAACGGTGAGATGCCATTGCCAGGGCAATGTGGGGAAGGATAGTCCAAAGTGTGAATGCAGTTGGGAAGAGGGTTGTCTTCAAGGCTGGCTCCGTGACTGGCGTGTGGTAGGTGCATTGCCTCCAGAGACTCCCAGGCTCTTCTTAGGATGCCCCCTGGTTCTTTTGGGGGGGCCAGCTGATTGGCCAGCGACGTCAGGGGACTCGTCCCTCTCTGTTGGCGCAGGGGAGGATGGAGCACTGTCATCATGCAGCACAACAGGAGGGGACAGAGGTGGTGGTTGGGACACAGGCCCGTCCCTCTGCAACGCCACTTGCTGGCCCATGAGGTCCACCATCTGTCCCAGACGGTTATCGATGAACCTCATCAGCTGGATGAGCTCCCTCATGAATTCATCTGACCGGCCACTTTGTCCCTGGACCTGTTGGTAGGCCTCCACAACTCTTGTAAAGTGGTCCAGGGATGGTGTCCACTCCTCCCGAGGTCTGGTGGTGACCCTGGCCCTCCCACTTGTTCTGCCACCACGGACCTCTTCCCTCGCCACTGGGGGACCACGCACTCTCTCCCTGCCCTACGCAGCTGTTGGTGTGGGTACTTCGTCCCGGGGGACAGGGACGTTGCTGCAGGTGGTACTGGTGGTCCTGGTGTTGTTGGTGGCAGTGGCGGTGGTGGCTGTGGTGGTTGCGGTGGTAGAGGCCGTGGCTGCAGGGGTCTGCTGCGTTGTAGTGGCAGCAGAGGTGGTGGTGGGGAGGATGGGGTCATGGGACCTCTGGGTCTGTGGCACACCTGATGAGCCGGCCTGGAGCTCATCGTCCAAGCTGTCCTGGGATTCCACTCCTGAGAGTCCATTGGCCGGTGGTGGAGACTGGCTCTGCTGGTCATTGGTGTTGTCCTCAGCAGTGAGTTCTTCGTCACCTGTGGAGTAGATGGGGAGTGGTCAGTGTTAGTGTAATCTGCGTATCATCATTTGTCTGTACTCTACTTACATGTGCATTCATCAGTTGTAGTAATAATGGCTACACCGTCTGACATTTAACCCCTTCGACGCTGATGACGAGCTCAGCTCGTCATCAGCTACAGCGCTCGTATGCTGATGACGCGCTGAGCTCGTCATGTTACTCGAGATTTTCGAAAACCCAGCACACAGCGGGAAAACCGCTAGCAGTTAAGGTGTTAATAGTGTTGGGGGACATCATGGAGTCATACATATTGATTCTCAATGCTTTGGATTGGATTGTTGTCGGTTTTCTGGATGCAGGTCACACACACACTTCATGTGGATTTATTGTAGATACGTACCTGTTAAGTAACTGTGCATGAGGCAATGGCTGACACATGCTGCTGGGTGGGGGAGGCCTCCATGATGCTCAGCTTTGATACAGGGGGGATGGTGGGAGTTGTTGTACAGGCCTCCCTCCCTTCCACACACTCCCAGTGAAGCTGGCTACCAACCTGTAGATCTGTTTGTCAAACTGTGCAAAGGCTGACACATGCTGCTGGGTGGGGGAGGCCTCCATGATGCTCAGCTTTGATACAGGGGGGATGGTGGGAGTTGTTCTACAGGCCTCCCTCCCTTCCACACACTCCAATACAAGATGGCTACCAACCTGTTAGTCTGTTTGTCAAACAGTGCAATGGCTGACACATGCTGCTGGGTGGGGGAGGCCTCCATGATGCTGGGGTGTGGCACAGGGGGGATGGTGGGAGTTGTGATACAACCCTCCCACCCGAATACAGGGCTCCAATACAAGATGGCTACCAACCTGTTAGTCTGTTTGTCAAACAGTGCAATGGCTGACACATGCTGCTGGGTGGGGGAGGCCTCCATGATGCTGGGGTGTGGCACAGGGGGATGGTGGGAGTAGTAGTGCAGGCCTCCCTCCCTTCCACATACTCCCAGTGAAGCCGGCTACCAACCTGTAGGTCTGTTTGTCAAACAGTGCAATGGCTGACACATGCTGCTGGGTGGGGGAGGCCTCCATGATGCTGGGGTGTGGCACAGGGGGGATGGTGGCAGTAGTAGTGCAGGCATCCCTCCTTTCCACACACTCCCAGTGAAGCTGGCTACCAACCTGTAGGTCTGTTTGTCAAACAGTGCAATGGCTGACACATGCTTCTGGGTGGGGGAGGCCTCCATGATGCTGGGGTGTGGCACAGGGGGGATGGTGGGAGTTGTGATACAACCCTCCCACCCGAATACAGTGCTCCAATACAAGATGACTACCAACCTGTTAGTCTGTTTGTCAAACAGTGAAATGGCTGACACATGCTGCTGGGTGGGGGAGGCCTCTATGATGCTCAGCTTTGATACAGGGGGGGTGGTGGGAGTTGTTGTACAGGCCTCCCTCCCTTCCACACACTCCCAGTGAAGCTGGCAAACAACCTGTAGGTCTGTTTGTCAAACGGTGCAATGGCTGACACATGCTGCTGGGTGGGGGAGGCCTCCATGATACTCAGCTTTGATACAGGGGTGATGGTGGGAGTAGTTGTACAGGCCTCCCTCCCTTCCACACACTCCAATACAAGATGGCTACCAACCTGTTAGTCTGCTTGTCAAACAGTGCAATGGCTGACACATGCTGCTGGGTGGGGGAGGCCTCCATGATGCTCAGCTTTGATACAGGAGGGATGGTGGGAGTTGTTGTACAGACCTCCCTCGCCCATACAGGCCTCCTAAGCAGGGTGGCTGGCTACATGTTGGGTGGGGATGGACATTCAAATAGTGTTTGGGTATTGCAAGGAGCTAATTGTCATTGTGGTGTGGGACATTTGTGTGTACTTACCAGCCTCCGCTCCCCCGGCTACTCCTGTGAGACTCTCAGGTAGAAGGATGGCAAGCACCTTATCCTCCCATGGTGTGAATGTCTTTTGTGGGACAGGAGGGCCACTGCCAGTCACGTTTGCCAGCGTCAAGTTCTTGCTCCTCTTCTCCTTGAAAACCCTCTTGAGATCATTCCACCACTTCTGGATCTCCTTCTTGGATCTTGGGGCGGCCCCTACTGCATTCACCCTTTGGACTATACTTTCCCACATTTTTGTCCTGGTGGCTAATGGTGTCTGTTGGACCAGGCTACCAAATAGTTGTGGCTCTACTCTTACAATCTCGTTGACCATGACTGTCAACTCAGTGTCGGTGAATTTTGGCATTTTTTGTGCTGCCATGGTGTGGGGGGGGTTGAGGTGATTGTGGGTGCAAGGGTGTGTGGGTGCAGGGGTGTGGTGATGATGTGTGTGGGGTGTTGTGTAGTGGGGGGTTGTTTGTGATGGTGTGATGGTGGTGGTGTTGGTGGTTGGTGGATGGGTGTGCTGTGGTCTTTTGCCTCTCCCGTCAGATGTGGTGTATGGCCATGTCTTCTGGAGTGATGCAAAGGATTGTGGTCAGTGCAGGGGGTGGCTTTATACTCAGCTGTGTGGGTGTGTCCAATGGAATTTAGGTGGTCAGGTGTGTTGTGGGAGTGGTTCTGTCTATTATTTTTGTTATTTATGTTTCTGTGTATGTGTATTGTATGTTTTGGGTGCAGGGTTATTTTGTTTGTGCAGTGTTAGGCATGACTGCGGTCTTTTCACATCGTCCGCCATGTTTATCATGTTCGTCCGTAGCGGTGGCTTTGCTGCTGCTTGACCGCCATTTCTCCGATTCACTCCAGGGTGCGTCCGCTGCGGTTGGTGTGGGCGGTTCCGGCCGCAACACCCTCGAAGTTATCCTAATTTCCCGTGCGGTGTCTCCGATGGACCTGTGGATGGTTTTGTGTTCTCCGCTGCTTTTCCGGCCGCCGCTGTCGGAGTTTTGCCATCACCGCACGCGTCGGGCGGTTTTATTTAGGCAGCGACCGCCGCGGTCGGTTTTTCGTGGCGGGTGATCCTAATTTGCATGCCGGTTTTGCCGCGGTCATGGTGGGCAGTTGTTTTCCGCCTCCATGGCGGTCGGGGTGGTTTTCCGCACGCTATCCTAATAGGCCCCAAAGTCTTTTAAAAGTCTCCGTTCCTTACGTGCGTTCGTCGATCAGCAGAACACGACCCTCTGGAATCAAGAAGCGTAGGAAAAAGTCTGCTCCTTTAGCCAAATCTTATACCCTAAAACTAAGGCTAAACTAACTATTTTCACATTCCAACAGCTGAATTCTGGCTCCCCATTGGCTGAACCACCTCATGCCACAGTAAATTGTGACATCTTCCACCTCAAGTCCGGGCTTTTTCACTAACCCATTGTTCATGCACAGAGTCCTGGCGGCAATTCCTTAGGCTGCTACATTTTGTAGCAAAGATGTTCATGTAGTGCACAAAAATGCTGGGACTCACATCCTGGCCTTGAGCCTGTCCGTTTTGAGCTTCCCGTGGCACAATAGCAAACCTCTCCACAGGGTCGCCTTTGGCAGTTCTTTTCAAAACGTTTCACTATAAAAGTTCATAGACTTCTCATCTTTTTCAAAATAAGTTTTCTCTTGTGGCTTTACATCAGCAGGCCTCTTTTCAGAAAGCGTCAATTTTCTGCGCCACTTTTTCTTGCGTCACTTTTTTTAGAATGCATTATTTTTCTGCAGCCAACTCTAAGCTTCATTTGGAAAACTATTATTTAAACAAACACAAAACATCAATTAATTAAAGAATTGACATTTGTTCTGTTACCCACCCCCTTTGCTAAATGTTAACCCATTAATTATGTTACCTAGCAAAAGCACATTTAAGCAGCATATATTACCTTTGATGTACCAATCCGATCTGGAACTGCATTTGTCACAGAAAAGACAAGACAGAAGCACATTTAAAAGCACATGCTATTATTTTTTGACAGCAGCAGTTAGTATATGACAAAGACAATAGACAATAATTATTGTATTATTTCTTTTGCATTTTGCACAAATAAGCATAATGTTAGTTCCATATCTTCATGTTGCACAGTTTATTCTAGGTTGATTTAATAACATGCAGCAAACATATTAGTTTTATTAAAACATTATGGAAGTCTGACTTTACAAGCCTGAACAAAATATTGTTCATTAACCCGCTCCATCAACTCCCTCATCTGGTGATTTTAAAAATCACCAAACACCACCCAAAAATGTCACAAATGTTATCTATTGAACATGTTTCAGACTTACTCAGGATTAGAATTTAAACTCTAATTTCATCTATATTTATGCAACTCTCATATTAAGTCCTACAAAATGCTAAGTTGGCTCTTTTCCACCTTTGAATCCCCAACCCCCAATGAATTTATAGGTATCTACATTTCGAATTGCACCTACAAAACAAATATCAATCTGAGTATTATAAAACAAAACATAAAAAAAATAAATTTTGAAAAATTAGTAATTAGTATATAGTATATATCCCCTCTTTTTTTTTTTTTTTCAAATTCTAAAACATGTTTTCTTCGACCTTGCATCTTACATAAAAGTGTTTCCCACTAACACAATTTCCTCGACCTTGTGTCACCTAACACAATTTCTTCAGCCTTATGCCAAAAACAAACCTCAACCTTAAAGAAAGCTAAACCTAATCGTTGTCACTATTTCCCTCCAAATTTTCTTGGCTGCTACTGCTACCCTCAACTACTGGTGGAATTAATATATAGGCCCACTCTCGAGACTTGTACTTCTGATTTGGCCTCAATGGTCTTTTGCTTTTTCTAGTAATTACTTCAATTTTCTTTTCAACTTGTTCTTTTTTGTCTGATTCACTCTTTTGACTTGATATCTCGTTAATCTGTTCTTTTGATTTTTTCACCAACTTGAACTTCAAGTCTTCTTTTGGCCAGACATCACCTTTTCTCAAGAGTTTCTTCTTAGGCTCGATTTCATTACATTCAGCTTTCCAAGCTCTTTTTCTGAATTTTCTTATTTCAGACTCTTCATCACTGTCATCCAAGTCAGTTTTAGAGATTTCAATACTGTATCTAGGAACTTCTTTACTCAGCAGCTTCACTCCGTTAGGAACAACATCTCTGTAGCTGGTACTTGGCAATTCGTCCTCTTCTTCCAGAATTACTTCTAACTTCCCAGTTCCAGATTTTCCGTTCCTGCTTTCATAGCTTCCAATCTGCTTCTCAATACTCTCCTGATCTTGAATCTCTTCTGACACAGTTCTTTTTTCAGTTCTTTTTTCTAGAGCATTTTCATCATTGTCTGAATCAACAACAACGATGTCTAAATCTTTTTCATTTAATGCTTGATCTCGTTCTGAATTCTCCAGATGTCGATTTCCCTGTCGATCTTCAGAATCTGGATCATCAGGTTCTCCTTCTGAATATGAATCAGCTGTTGTGTCGTCACTATCTTCATCAGAGTTATCAGGTGTTGATACACGAATGGTAAGGCTTGCATGCACCCACCTTTTCAAACCTTTGCATTTTACGGCATTTGTTGGAACTAATATCACCTGTCTCACTTTTTGCCACCTGGGTACCAAACAGTTTCTCCTCCGATGAACCTTTGTCCTGACCCAGTCTCCTGGCAATAGATCATGAACCTGCTCCTTTTCTTTTGAAATCACATCTGTTCCCACAGTAATTGTGCCATTTTTTCTTGTTGGAAAAGCTTCTACCCATTTTGAAAATAAACAAATGATGACTAGGACATATCTCAGTTTGTTATGTTGGGGCATTTCAATGAAATCTACTTGAATACTTGTAAATGGACCACCCTCCCAGCCTATGGTTCCCAAACTCTCAATTGTCTTTTGACCTGGATTGTATTTCTGGCATGTCAGACATCTTTGACAAAGTGACTCCGCAACTAATCTGAACTTCGGATTGTACCATGTCTTTCTGAACATTTTCATTATGTCATCTCGATCTACATGACCCTCCCCATGATACATTCGAGCCATATCTGAAATGATGCTGTTTGGCATGACCAATCTGTCATCTTTGTAAACCCAAATCTTATCACCTTCTCTTTGTTTACAGCCTTGTCTCAGCCATCCAATTTTCTCCTCCTCAACTGCCTTATCTTGTAATTGTTTTAATTCTTGCCATGTCTGAATTACAAAGATTAATATGAGAATGCTTGAAACATGTTCTCCGCATTTTTCCCGATTGATTGCAACCCTCTCCTGAGCACAGAACTTAGCAATGGTACCTGCATACTCATTGCCTTTTGAGACATAATCATTTTTCTCTCCATTTACAGCACTTGAGTCTTTTACATCTGCTTTTGTCAATCTTTGCAATGGCTTCGCAATTACTGAGAAACCACTAATCCATTGACAACAGTAACCAACCATGCCCAGGAACATTCTTACCTGTTTTTGTGTCTTTGGGGGTTCCATTGCCTGAATCATTTTTATTCTCTCAATAGTTACCTGTCTGGTTCCTTTTGCAATTCTATGTCCAAGGTATTTCTCTGCTGGGTTGGGCTCAATAGGACAACAAGGGATAACTATCTCGTTAACGTTTCTCAGGTCCTGTACTATTCTGTACGTTTCATCTGGCTTTCTAATACCCATAATTGGTGAGTTACAAGGACTGTTCTCAATCTCTTTTAGGACACCCTGCTTTTTTTTTTTTTTTAAATATCTTTATTCAAAAAGTTTTTTCCCCCCCCCATTTTTCTGTTACAACCAATGTGTTTTTTAGGCATTTACATAATCTTTTTGCACCAGATACAGATTTGTATTGCTAAATAATAATACTATGCAGATTTAGAGTACTAACACACAAAACATAAATATGGCACATAATACAACATATATATTAATCTTATAGATTCGACAGATTTCTCAGTTATTGCCGCCCGTCATTTTTCTATTCTTCCAGTGCTCAATAGGCAGCCATATCTTGCGCCCCTTAGCTTTTGCCTTCCTTCCTTTTCTATCATATATGGCCCTCTCTAAATTATATGTAGATAATAATCTTGCTACCCAAATCTGGAATGACGGTGCAGTTTTATCCTTCCATGCTTTAGCAACGATTATCCTGTATACTGCTGTAGCCATGAATAAGAACTCTGGGTAGATTATATTTTCCTCTGGGCTTACCCCCAAAATTATCAGCTCCTCAGTTAATTTAGTTTTTATTCCCAGTGATTTCTCTAAAAACTCTTCTATTGCCAATTTTAAAGTGTATAATTGTGGACATTGTGCGAACATATGTGTGATATTAGCCTGTGCTGAATTACACCTTGGGCACGTTGTTCCCGTGGATCCTCCCCAACTAGCTATTCTAGCTGGTGTATAATAAAGTGAGTAGACTGTTTTATAGTGTTGGGTTTGGAGTGTAGCAGAGCATAAAATAGTTCTCCCAAAATCTAAGGAGGTTTGTAAGTCTTCCGGTCGAGCCTTTACCTGTTCTTTCCATTTATCACTGTATTTCTCTCTGTCATCAGTTTTGTAAGCTTGTAACTCTGCATACAGCTGTCTTATTGAGCATGAGAGATTGCTTCCCAGATAATCCATTATCTTACACCTCGCCATCCCACCAGCACCCCCCGTTTTTGTATGGAAGTAGCTCCTCACTTGCAAATATTTGAAGAAGTTATGTCCAGCTATTTTATACCTATGCTGTATGTTTTGGAACGTTAAGATTGCTCCCCCTTCATCCATTAAATCCCCCATTTTCTTAATCCCTTTCTCGTTCCATTCTTTCATAGCTGTATCCCAGAAAATTTCTATCGGGAGACTATCATTCCTATAGAGCCTTAAGTACCGATTATACCTTCCAAGTCCCAGTTTTTTCTTTATCGCTTTCCAAACTTTATATACCGCACTCAGTGTCTTAAATCTTGTATGCTTAAAATATGCAAAGTCCACCGTTGATACCAAAGCGTTTTCTGCCGCTTTACCTAAGAGTGCTTCATATACGTTCGCCGGCCCTTTTCTCCCCTCTTCCTCCTGAGCACTTCCGCCTAATAGACCTTTGGAGTATTGTAGAGCAGCTGCCCAATAATAAAATCTAAAATCAGGTGCTCCCCAGCCTCCTCTTTCTCGTGGTAGTGTTAAAAACCGGTATGCTCTGCGTGTCTTCCCATGTGCCCAAATTAACTTATTTACAACTGATTCTATTTTATTAAACCATAATCCTTCAAAAAAGAGTGGGATTGCCCTGAACAAATATAGAAATTTCGGAAAAGTAACCATTTTAATAAAGTTGATTCTACCCATGAGAGTCAAGTGTAGGTTATTTACTCTCTCCAGGTTGCTTTTAACTTTGACCAGCAATGGTTCCAGATTTATCTCTACTAGTTTTTCTAAGTCTGCCGTCACCCTAACACCCAAATACTTTGTGTCTGAGACAACTCTTGCGTCTGCAAATGTGGTGTATATATTCTGAACAACCTGTGTTTTCCCCCTATTTATTAAATATCCAGAGACCTCTCCGAATTTCCTTGCCTCCTGTTCAATTTCAACCAATGACTCCTCTGGCGTCGGTGTTATGACAGCCACATCATCTGCGTAGGCAAATAATTTGTATTCTTTCCCATGTAATATAACTGGGGTAATCCTCCTATTTATTATGAGCCTTCTCAGGTAGGGGTCTAAGTATATTGCAAATAGTAAGGGTGAAACTGGGCACCCCTGCCTAGTTCCCCGTCTAATCTGCACTGCGTTAGAGTATGATCTATTAATACGAATCCTTGCACTAGGATGTTTATATAGTGCCTGAACTGCAGTTATGTACCCTCGACCTATACCAGCCCACTCCATAGCCTCCCAAAGGTAAGCCCAAGAGACCCTGTCGAAAGCCTTCTCGGCATCCAAAAAGATAGCCGCGACAGGGTCGCCTGTAGCCGCTGCAGCGTCCAATATGGTAATCAGCTGTCTAGTACGTTCAGTGGTTCCTTTCCCTGGTATAAATCCGTGTTGTGTAGGGGAAACCACCCTCTCAATCACCTTGCTCAATCTGTTGGCCAGTGCCTTAGAGAATATCTTCGCATCAGCGTTAAGCAATGTAATAGGTCTATAAGAACCCGGCTCAGTGGGGGGTTTATCTTTTTTCAATATTACGATTATGTCGGCACCCGCCCAAGACTGAGGAACAGTTCTGCCTCCCTGTGCCAAACAACAGATTATCCAAATGTCTTTGGCTAGTACATCCCAAAAAGTTTTGTAGAATTCTACTGGGATCTGATCTTGTCCCGTTGCTTTGCCAGAAGGTAAACTAAATGTTGCATCTCTTATCTCCTGTAGCGATAATTGCATATCTAATGTATCCCTTTCTTCTGTGCTCAGCCCCTCGTGTAGGTCTTGCCTTAGGTATTCAAAGCTTTTTGCCTCTACCTCCTCATCATTTTTATCCTGCTCATATAGTCTCTCAAAGAACCTCCTGAAAACCTCCTGGACCTCCTCCACTTTATTAACAATTGTCCCATTACAGTCCTTAATTTCTTTGATTTCCCCTGCAGCTAGCGTTTGCCTAGTTCTAATTGCGAGTAGATGTCCCACCCTCTCATTGCATTCGTAACATTTCTCTTTGTGTGCTAAGTATTTTCTTGCTGTTTTTTGTGCCAGAGTAGTCCCTGTTTCTGACCTCTGCATCTCTATAGCCACTAAGATCTGTTCAATAGGTTCTTGTTTTTCTATTGCATCCACTAGCCTTTTTTCCATCGCCATCAGCTTTCTAATATCCTCATCCATCTTTTCCTTTTCCTTTTTACTTCTAACCAAAGTATAGCTTAATGTCTCTCCCCTTACTCCTGCTTTAAAGCTGTCCCACACCATATCTGCTGAGGTTGAGTATCTATTTACATCCCAAAACTGCATCATCCATTCTTGCATCCTTATAATGTACTCCTCCTCCTTCAGCAAGCCTCTCTCAAACGTCCATGTTGGGTTTATTTTTCCCCCCCCTGCTTTTTGTAATGTTGCTAAGCTTAACACCAGGGGATTATGGTCCGACATTATCCTTGGGAGACATTCTATTTTAGCCCTGCTAACTAATGAGCTAGAAATAAAGAAATAGTCCAAGCGGGCAACTGTTTGATGTGGTGCTGAATAGAAAGTGCTACCTGCACCTATCGGATTAAATTCCAGCCATATATCCACCAGCGCGTTGTGTCTAGCGAGATTTTGTATTGCTTTATGCACCCTTTTTTTTCTTCCTTGATAACCACCTCCACTTGCACCTATTACTCCATTCAGCCCTGTACTATTCTGTACGTTTCATCTGGCTTTCTAATACCCATAATTGGTGAGTTACAAGGACTGTTCTCAATCTCTTTTAGGACACCCTGCTTAACGAATTTTTCAATAACTGGAATGATTCTTTCAATTGTTTCTGGCTTCATCTTGTACTGTGGAACATTAGGAAATTCTATTCCCTGCTTGATTGCAATTTTAACTGGATCTGGTCTGTTTTTCATTAAACCCATTTCATTACCTGTAAAATCCTAAATTTTAACATTGACTGTTTCTTTCAACTCTTCAGGTAAATCTTTTTTCTCAAGTACAGGAAATAATCTGATTTCTTCTGCTTCAAACATTGACATTGTCAACTTGTAAAGGCCAATCTCTTCTTGAGTTTGAAATTCAATTTCATCTGGTGAATTATAGATTGTACAGTTCAATTTACACAAAAAGTCTTTTTCTAACAGATTTACAGGACTACTGTCTCTTGAGAGAGAGAGCGGCGGAGGTATCTGATTCTGCTGAATCACCACCTGTCGCTGAATTTGTAGCTGTTGATTCAGTAGCTGTCGCTGCTGATTTATCTCATTCTGCATCTGTGGATTTTTACACTTTCTTACAAAAGCTAAATTTACTTTTTCCTTCTCCTTTTTCTTTGTCCATTTTGTTTTCCATTTATTCAGATTACCCCATTTTCTCAAAGTCCAAATTACATTTTTTATATTGGCAATTCTACCTGTATTGTTCAAGCTTTCAATGTCCTCATCATCCTGATATGTTTTTAATCTGTCTGTACTGATTGTACCATTTATTAATTTTTCTAAAACAACCTTTAATTTTGCAACATCCAGTAACTTGTACTAATCAGACTGTGTCAGGTCAATCAGGTCAACATCAGAGTCCTCACTAGCTAAAGCTAGAGTCATCACTCTCTCTTGAGAGTTGGAATCATTACTAGCTGACTTTCAGATACATTAGTATAAAGTTTTTCAACAAAATTTTGAATTCTAGAATTTAATGGGACCGTTAACGCTGTGGAACTAGTTACATCTTGTTTAAGCACTGGGAGAACAGGTCCAACTGTCACATGAACTGTCACTGCTTCCATGTTTCTGGTTAACTGTTCAATTAAATCATTTGTAGAATTTACATGATCAGGAATATTAATTCCAGAAGTAGTAGGCATCTCATCATACCTTTCTGTTGTGACACCTTGAGAAGGGGTCTGGCCTGGGACTCTATTAATCTGAACTGGGACTCTTGGCGTTACATTAATCTGTTCTGGGGGTCTGCTTGAATTTCTGTCCTGATCTGTATTTACAACATCATTTCTACACTGATCAATAAATTCTACTCTGACAGGTTTAGAAATCAAATTCTCATTAAAAACTATTTCTTTTGGGAAAGGTGGTGTTCTTTCAGAATATATGTCCTTTAAAACTGTATCATTATTTTTATCATCTAATTGTCTCTCACACGTGTCAACAACCTTTTCATCATGTTTAAATATTGTTTTTTAATTTACTGGTACCAAGACAACATTTTCTCTTTCTTTGGTTAATAATTATCCATGTTTTAAAATAATCACCTTTATTAAAATTGACCACAACAAAAAAATTGTTTACTTTATTGACCCCGCGGCACTAGCTAACCAACTTGCGAAAATCACTAATTAGTCCACAAAGCCAAGCGATGTCAGACTTTGCTTAATCAACAAATCTTTTCTTTTCCCTGTGTTCTCACTTTAATTTTGGGCAGCAATGAAACTAATAAATCAAAAAGAGGGACAGAACCACCTGAAAACAGAACAAGGACTGTGTATACTTTAATTAAATTATACTTCTGCGTGCGCGTCCACCTTGAACACAGCGCGACCTCTCTAAAGCACTTCGTCAATCTCCTCTCACAGTACTGGAATGCTGCTACGCTGCTGTTAATAAATTATATGCAGCTTTGTGGGACACTATAATCAAACCAGTGGTTAATACGGCAGCCAGCAATATGTACTTAAGAATGCATCTGCAGCCCGATTTTTTTTTTATATATATATATATATATATATACACATTCACGCAATATCAGCTGTGGGGAAGGCTCGGTAATGTTTATTTATTTAATTATGCTGCACGATCCTCTGTTCTCCCCCTCTGTCAACCAGCTTTAAGATCACAGCTGTGGCTTTTGCTATGATCCCTGTTCTAGTAGAAACTACTGTTGCCACTATTGTTCCTTCTTTGGTGGCAACTCTAGTGGACAGTGCTCTTGATTCAAGCAATGGTGACTAGTATTGTTTCTGCTGTCACGTTTACTGTGCATACAGCTTTTGTTGGTGCTATGACTGCTGTTGCTGCTGTGGCTGTATTTGCAGCTCTGGTGGCAGCTGCTAATGCTGCTCTGCAAACAGCTGATATTACCGCTGTCCCCTGCTGTCGTTACTTTTGTTGCTGTTGTCTTTATCAGGGTGGCTGTTATGGTAACTGCTATCCTGTGATCGGCTCTAACACAAACGGACATCTCGCGGAGGGCAATGCACCAAATCGTCCCCAACAACCATGGACCACACCCCTGCCATAAACTATTTGCTGGCTTGGAATTATGTTTTAGGCCAGTTCTGGGCACTCGCACTAAAGAAAATCAAAGCACTCGCAGATGAAAATCCAAATACTCGACTCGGCAGTGGTAACGCGCATCAGCCAATAGCAGCGCGACCACTCTTAAACACTGAAACGCTTTCAGCGAATCACAGCGCGTCTTTGCTGTGACGCTTCGGATGCCTCAGCCAATCAGAGCGCGGCGGCTCTGACGTACACAGCCGCTGCGGCTTCAAGCTCTCCCCTTGCGCTCTCGCTCATAAAAACGGCCCCTCATTCACAATTTCAATCGGGACACTTAGAAATGCTTTTAAATTAGCGCAGAACACTTTTTAATGCATTTAAATAGCGCGGACTTTACCCGAAGGCTCCAAAGTGCTTTACAATTACTTTTGGGACATTTAGTGACTACACAAAACAAACCATTTGCCTGCTTCCCTAAGAAAAAAAAACAGTAGTTTCTCAGACACACAGATTTTCACTCATTCATTTTAAATAGACGACGCTACTTCTCCAGAATATTTTCTACCACATTTACACATACATTCATACAAAGGAAATCCCTATTCATGCATACTTGTTTCTTCCTCAGGACTCTAACCTTAGAAGTAAACCTCTTTTGCCAGTAAGAAAACAATGCTTATCTTTCTTCCATAGGACTCTAACCTTAGAAGAGAAAACAACGCTTACCCTTCACACAAGCTTGGATAAACCTATTACTCTTTTCACAGAGAGTTTTAAAACAGGCTCCAAGTCCCTATACTCAAAGCTACGATTTCATAGACAATCCTTACTATCTTACATACAATTTACTCAACACACCTAGAACCCTAAACTTGTGTTGTACGTCCACAACACTATGATATGTGACAATATCACCTTTTGAAGCAGAACAAATGAACTGTGTAGACTGATAACAGCGTCCTGATAACAGTGTCACACTACGCTTGCCATGGCAAACCAGGAATTTTTCTCACTGCTGGAAAAACCCTTACAACTACATATAACAGTATGACAAAATCAAAAATTCAACATATGTTAAACATTAATCCTATGACTTATACTGACATGTATGTAACATGCATATGTCATGTATGTCAAAAACAACATACAACCGTACGAATGCTACCAAAAACGGATCCAGCGCTCCTACCAAAATGCTGCATAAATAATGTCACCATCTACCACCAAACTTACCAATCAATACCAGGCCCATAAAAATAACAGGGCAGCTGAATCATGAGGCAAATGAATATAATATATTGTTTAAACTATCTACAATAAACAAGACCAGCTTGTCATTTAGTAAGTTTATTCAAACATATTCATGAAAACTTAGGCTTTGGAACTTTATTAAACAAGTATTAGAAAGTGTCATAAAGAGAAGTTTATTCAGCATTTATAAAGAGAGCTTGATTCAAGAAATATTATTCATTAACAGAAATAAGTGAAAAAGAGCATTTCCAAACCCTAACTAATTCCCTGTCTCTACCCTCATCGCCTGAAAACAAAGGGCCCGATGTAGGTAAATCTACATTTACCACTTCATAAATACCGAATCATACCGAATCGGTATTTATGAAGTGGTAAATTAGAGGGGGGGAGATGTAGGTATTTCAGATTCGGTAAATACCGAATCTGTAAGATTCGGTATTTACCGATTCTGTAAATACCGATTCGGTATCCCCCATTGCTTCCTATGGGCCTTGAAGCCCATAGGAATCAATGGGCATTACTGAATCGGTAATTACCGATTCGGTAATTACCGATTTGTGCAAGGGTGCAGGGGGTGTCACTTTGACACCCTCCAGCACCCCAAAAAAAGGCATGTGAGCCATGTGGCACACAGACATGCCCTAAGGGCATGTCTGTCTGTCACATGGCATAGGTGTGCATGCACACATGTGCATGCACACCTGGATTCGGTATTTTAACACCCAATTGGATTGGGTGTTAAAATACCGAATCTGAAGGGCCTGTGGGACTGAAAGTAGTCCCACCTACATCCCAAATTTAAAAAATCGATAAAATTACCGATTCGGTATTTTTGCGATTTGGTAATTTTACCGAATCGGTAAAATACCGAATCGGACAAAAAAAGGTCCCCTACATCTCAGTAGGCCAAATACCGGTCGGAAACGGCCGAAATCGGCCGTTTCCGACCGGTATTTGGTACCTACATCGGGCCCAAAGTCTTTTAAAGTCTCCTTTCCTTACGTGCGTTCGTCGATCAGCAGAACACGACCCTCTGGAATCAAGAAGCGTAGGAAAAAGTCTGCTCCTTGAGCCAATTCTTATACCCTAAAACTAAGGCTAAACTAACTATTTTCACATTCCAACAGCTGAATTCTGGCTCCCCATTGGCTGAACCACCTCATGCCACAGTAAATTGTGACATCTTCCACCTCAGGTCCGGGCTTTTTCACTAACCCATTGTTCATGCACAGAGTCCTGGCGGCACTTCCTTAGGCTGCTACATTTTGTATGAGGCTGTCGATCTTCAGAATCTGGATCTTCAGGTTCTCCTTCTGAATCTGAATCAGCTGTTGTGTCGTCACTATCTTCATCAGGGTTATCAGGTGTTGATACACGAATGGTATGGCTTGCATGCACCCACCTTTTCAAACCTTTGCATTTTACGGCATTTGTTGTAACTAATATAACCTGTCTTGCTTTTTGCCACCTGGGTACCAAACAGTTCCTCCTCCGATGAACCTTTGTCCTGACCCAGTCTCCTGGCAATAGATCATGAGCCTGCTCCTTTTCTTTTGAAATCACATCTGTTCCCACAGTAATTTTGTCATTTTTTCTTGTTGGAAAAGCTTCTACCCATTTTGAAAATAAACAAATGATGACTAGGACATATCTCAGTTTGTTATGTTGGGGCATTTCAATGAAATCTATTTGAATACTTGAAAATGGACCACCCTCCCGGCCTATGGTTCCCAAACTCTCAATTGTCTTTTGACCTGGATTGTATTTCTGGCATGTCAGACATCTTTGACAAAGTGACTCCGCAACTAATCTGAACTTCGGTTTGTACCATGTCTTTCTGAACATTTTCATTATGTCATCTCGATCTACATGACCCTCCCCATGATACATTCGGGCCATATCCGAAATGATGCTGTTTGGCATGACCAGTCTGTCATCTTTGTAAACCCAAATCTTATCATCTTCTCTTTGTGTACAGCCCTGTCTCAGCCATCCAGTTTTCTCCTCCTCAACTGCCTTATCTTGTAATTGTTTTAATTCTTGCCATGTCTGAATTACAAAGATTAATATGAGAATGCTTGAAACATGTTCTCCACATTTTTCCCGATTGATTGCAACACTCTCCTGAGCACAGAACTTAGCAATGGTACCTGTGTACTCATTGCCTTTTGAGACATAATCATTTTTCTCTCCATTTACAGCACTTGAGTATTTTACATCTGCTTTTGTCAATCTTTGCAATGGCTTTGCAATTACTGAGAAACAACTAATCCATTGACAACAATAACCAACCATGCCCAGGAACATTCTTACCTGTTTTGGTGTCTTTGGGGGTTCCATTGCCTGAATCATTTTAATTCTCTCAATAGTTACCTGTCTGGTTCCTTTTGCAATTCTATGTCCAAGGTATTTCTCTGCTGGGTTGGGCTCAATAGGACAACAAGGTATAACTATCTCGTTAACCTTTCTCAGGTCCTGTACTATTCTGTACGTTTCATCTGGCTTTCTAATACCCATAATTGGTGAGTTACAAGGACTGTTCTCAATCTCTTTTAGGACACCCTGCTTAATGAATTTTTCAATAACTGGAATGATTCCTTCAATTGTTTCTGGCTTCATCTTGTACTGTGGAACATTAGGAAATTCTATTATCTGCTTGATTGCAATTTTAACTAGATCTGGTCTGTTTTTCATTAAACCCATTTCATTACCTGTAAAATCCCAAATTTTAACATTGACTGTTTCTTTCAACTCTTCAGGTAAATCTTTTTTCTCAAGTACAGGAAATAATCTGATTTCTTCTGCTTCAAACATTGACATTGTCAACTTGTAAAGGCCATCCTCTTCTTGAGTTTGAAATTCAATTTCATCTGGTGAATTATAGATTGTACAGTTCAATTTACACAAGAAGTCTTTTTCTAACAGATTTACAGGACTGCTGTCTCTTGAGAGAGAGAGCGGTGGAGGTATCTGATTCTGCTGAATCACTACCTGTCGCTGAATTTGCAGCTGTTGATTCAGTAGCTGTTGCTGTTGATTTATCTCATTCTGCATCTGTGGATTTTTACAAAAGCTAAATTTACTTTTTCCTTCTCCTTTTTCTTTGTCCATTTTGTTTTCCATTTATTCAGTTTACCCCATTTTCTCAAAGCCCAAATTACATTTTTTATATGGGCAATTCTACCTGTATTGTTCAAGCTTTCAATGTCCTCATCATCCTGATATGTTTTTAATCTGTCTGTACTGATTGTACCATTTATTCATTTTTCTAAAACAACCTTTAATTTTGCAACATCCAGTAATTTGTACTCATTAGGCTGTGTCAGGTCAATCAGGTCAACATCAGAGTCCTCACTAGCTGAAGCTAGAGTCATCACACTTTCTTGCTGAGTTGGAATCATTACCAGCTGACTTTCAGATACATTAGTATAATTTTTTCAACAAAATTTTGAATTCTAGAATTTAATGGGACCGTTAAAGCTGTAGAACTAGTTTCATCTTGTTTAAGCACTTGGAGAACAGGTCCAATTGTCACATGAACTGTCACTGCTTCCATGTTTCTGGTTAACTGTTCAATTAAATCATTTGTAGAATTTAGATGATCAGGAATATTAATTCCAGAAGTAGTAGGCATCTCATCATACCTTTCTGTTGTGACACCTTGAGAAGGGGTCTGGGCTGGGACTCTATTAATCTGAAATGGGACTCGTGGCGTTACACTAATCTGTTCTGGGGTCTGCTTGAATTTCTGTCCTGATATGTATCATTTCTACACTGATCAATAAATTCTACTCTGACAGGTTTAGAAATCAAATTCTCATCAAAAACTATTTCTTTCGGGAAAGGTGGTGTTCTTTCAGAATATATGTACTTTAAAAACTGTATCATTATTATTATCATCTAATTGGCTCTCACACGTGTCAACAACCTTTTCATCATGTTTAAATACTTTTTTAATTTTCTGGTACCAAGAGAACATTTTCTCTTTCTTTGGATAATAATTATCCATGTTTTAAAATAATCACCTTTATTAAAATTGACCACAACAAAAAAATTGTTTACTTTATTGACCCCGCGTCACTGGCTAACCAACGCGCGAAAATCACTAATTAGTCCACAAAGCCAAGCGATTTCAGACTTTGCTTAATCAACAAATCTTCTCTTTTCCCTGTGTTCTCACTTTAATTTTGAGCAGCAATGAAACTACTAAATCAAAAAGAGGGACAGAACCACCTGAAAACAGAACAAGGACTGGGTATACTTTAATTAAATTATACTTCTGCGCGCGCGTCCACCTTGAACACAGCGCGACGCCGCAACCTCTCTAAAGCACTTCGTCAATCTCCTCTCACAGTACTGGAATGCTGCAACGCTGCAGTTAATAAATTATATGCAGCTTTGTGGGACACTATAATCACACCAGTGATTAATACGGCAGTCAGCAATATTTTATATATATATACACATTCACGCAATATCAGCTGTGGGGAAGGCTCGGTAATGTTTATTTATTTAATTATGCTGCACGATCCTCTGTTCTCCCCCTCTATCAACCAGCTTTAAGATCACAGCTGTGGCTTTTGCTATGATCCCTGTTCTAGTAGAAACTACTGTTGCCACTATTGTTCCTTCTTTGGTGGCAACTCTAGTGGACAGTGCTCTTGATTCAAGCAATGGTGACTAGTATTGTTTCTGCTGTCACGTCTACTGTGCATACAGCTTTTGTTGGTGCTATGACTGCTGTTGCTGCTGTGGCTGTATTTGCAGCTCTGGTGGCAGCTGCTAATGCTGCGCTGCTAACAACTGATATTATCGCTGTCCCCTGCTGTCGTTACTTCTGTTGCTGTTGTCTTTATCAGGGTGGCTGCTATGGTAACTGCTATCCTGTGATCGGCTCTAACACAAACGGACATCTCACGGAGGGCAATGCACCAAATCGTCTCCAGCAACCATGGACCACACCCCTGCCATAAACTATTTGCTGGCTTGAAATTATGTTTTAGGCCAGTTCTGGGCACTCGCACTAAAGAAAATCAAAGCACTCGAAGATGAAAATCAAAACACTCGACTCGGCAGTGGTAACGCGCATCAGCCAATAGCAGCGCGACCACTCTTAAACACTGAAACGCTTTCAGCGAATCACAGCGCGGCTTTGCTGTGACGCTTCGGACGCCTCAGCCAATCAGAGCGCGGCGGCTCTGACGTACACAGCCGCTGCGGCTTCAAGCTCTCCCCTTGCGCTCTCGCTCGTAAAAACGGCCCCTCCTTAACAATTTTAATTGGGACACTTCGAAATGCTTTTAAAATAGCGCAGAACACTTTTTAATGCATTTAAATAGCGCAGACTTTACCCGAAGGCTCCAAAGTGCTTTACAATTACTTTTGGGACAATTAGTGACTACACAAAACAGACCATTTGCCTGCTTCCTTAAAAAAAACAGTAGTTTCTCAGACACACAGATTTTCACTCATTCATTTGAAATAGACGACGCTACTTCTCCAGAATATTTTCTACCACATTTACACATACATTCATACAAAGGAAATCCCTATTCATGCATACTTGTTTCTTCCTCAGGACTCTAACCTTAGAAGTAAACCTCTTTTGCCAGTAAGAAAACAATGCTTATCTTTCTTCCATAGGACTCTAACCTTAGAAGAGAAAACAACGCTTACCCTTCACACAAGCTTGGATAAATCCTATTACTCTTTTCACAGAGAGTTTTAAAACAGGCTCCAAGTCCCTATACTCAAAGCTACGATTTCATAGACAATCCTCACTATCATACATACAATTTACTCAACACACCTAGAACCCTAAACTTGTATTGTACGTCCACAAGACTAGGATATGCAACAATATCACCTTTTGAAGCAGAAGAAATGAACTGTGTAGCCTGATGACAGCGTCCTGATAACAGCGTCACACTACGCTTGCCATGGTAAACCAGGAATTTTTCTCACTGCTGGAAAAACCCTTACAACTACATATAACAGTATGACAAAATCAAAAATTCAACATATGTTAAACATTAATCCTATGACTTATACTGACATGTATGTAACATGCATATGTCATGTTTGTCAAAAACAATATACAACCGTACGAATGCTACCAAAAACGGATCCAGCGCTCCTACCAAAATGCTGCATAAATAATGTCACCATCTACCACCAAACTTACCAATCAATACCAGGCCCATAAAAATAACAGAGCAGCTGAATCATGAGGTGAATGAATATAATATGTTGTTTAAACTATCTACAATAAACAAGACCAGCTTGTCATTTAGTAAGTTTATTCAAACATATTCATGAAAACTTAGGCTTTGGAACTTTATTAAACAAGTATTAGAAAGTGTCATAAAGAGAAGTTTATTCAGCATTTATAAAGAGAGCTTGATTCAAGAAATATTATTCATTAACAGAAATAAGTGAAAAAGAGCATTTCCAAACCCTAACTAATTCCCTGTCTCTACCCTCATCGCCTGAAAACAAAGGGCCCGATGTAGGTAAATCTACATTTACCACTTCATAAATACCGAATCATACCGAATCGGTATTTATGAAGTGATAAATTAGAGGGGGGGAGATGTAGGTATTTCAGATTCGGTAAATACCGATTCTGTAAATACCGATTCGGTATCCCCCATTGCTTCCTATGGGCCTTGAAGCCCATAGGAATCAATGGGCATTACCGAATCGGTAATTACCGATTCGGTAATTACCGATTTGTGCAAGGGTGCAGGGGGTGTCACTTTGACACCCTCCAGCACCCCAAAAAAAGGCATGTGAGCCATGTGGCACACAGACATGCCCCAAGGGCATGTCTGTCTGTCACATGGCATAGGTGCGCATGCACACATGTGCATGCACACCTGGATTCGGTATTTTAACACCCAATTGGATTGGGTGTTAAAATACCGAATCTGAAGGGCCTGTGGGACTGAAAGTAGTCCCACCTACATCCCAAATTTAAAAAAAAGCTGTAAAATTACCGATTCGGTATTTTTGCGATTCAGTAATTTTACCGAATCAGTAAAATACCGAATCGGACAAAAAAAGGTCCCCTACATCTCAGTAGGCCAAATACCGGTCGGAAACGGCCGAAATCGGCCGTTTCCGACCGGTATTTGGTACCTACATCGGGCCCAAAGTCTTTTAAAGTCTCCTTTCCTTACGTGCGTTCGTCGATCAGCAGAACACGACCCTCTGGAATCAAGAAGCGTAGGAAAAAGTCTGCTCCTTGAGCCAATTCTTATACCCTAAAACTAAGGCTAAACTAACTATTTTCACATTCCAACAGCTGAATTCTGGCTCCCCATTGGCTGAACCACCTCATGCCACAGTAAATTGTGACATCTTCCACCTCAGGTCCGGGCTTTTTCACTAACCCATTGTTCATGCACAGAGTCCTGGCGGCACTTCCTTAGGCTGCTACATTTTGTAGCAAAGATGTTCATGTAGTGCACAAAAATGCTGCGACTCACATCCTGGCCTTGAGCCTGTCCGTTCTGAGCTTCCCATGGCACAGTTCTTTTCAAAACTTTTCACAATAAAAGTTTATAGACTTCTCATCTTTTTCAAAATAAGTTTTCTCTTGTGGCTTTACATCAGCAGGCCTCTTTTAAGAAAGCGTCAAATTTCTGCGCCACTTTTTCTTGCGTCACTTTTTTTAGAATGCATTATTTTTCTGCAGCCAACTCTAAGCTTCATTTGGAAAACTATTATTTAACAAACACAAAACAACAATTAATTAAAGAATTGACATTTGTTCTGTTACCCACCCTCTTTGCTAAATGTTAACCCATTAATTATGTTACCTAGCAAAAGCACATTTAAGCAGCATATATTACCTTTGATGTACCAATCCGATCTGGAACTGCATTTGTCACATAAAAGACAAGACAGAAGCACATTTAAAAGCACATGCTATTATTTTTTGACAGCAGCAGTTAGTATATGACAAAGACAATAGACAATAATTATTGTATTATTTCTTTTGCATTTTGCACAAATAAGCATAATGTTAGTTCCATATCTTCATGTTGCAGAGTTTATTCTAGGTTGATTTAATAACATGCAGCAAAGATATTAGTTTTATTAAAACATTATGGAAGTCTGACTTTACATGCCTGAACAAAATATTGTTCATTAACCCGCTCCATCACTCTAAACACAGTTTTCATTCAAGAGAAAAAAACTTGACCCACTCTTAGATGGCATGCTTCACCATAGAATTCTTCTACACAGCACACAAGGAAATTTGTTTTGTAGACTACAACTCCCCCCCTCTTCAGAGGAGCTCTTTGGATTTGTAATACTTATGTACGTGAAGGGTGTGTGAGGTGATAAAAAGTGCAATGATATGAAAATGTAGATAAAATGACCTCTTGGCGGTACTAAAACTATTGTATTGTACCCCCAAGGAGAAATATTAAAATGAGATCTGAGAATCTTCAACCCAATGATAGGCGAGGGGTTGACATGTTTAACCTGCCTATTACCCTTTAAAAGGTGTGAAGACATTCATTAGGAGCTAAATGGGGATAACTTTTACAAAAAAATAGGAGAATGATATGTGAAAATGGTAAGAAATATAACTAATGGCCGGAGTGGTGTGATAAAGATCCACCACTATTAACAACTGTAACACAGAAGATGTCATATAATGACAGATATAAAAAAAATCATGTAGTGAATCCTAACCGCCAATGCATCAATTTTTGAATAGTC
>NW_028243308.1:0-31641 GCF_964263255.1 Lissotriton vulgaris | reverse complement strand
TCAGCCGTTTTTGCTCGAACATTAAATGCCTCCAAATGGTATTTAATTAACTTCCCGAGCCCCTGGAAGCATGAAAATCACTTTAAACATGCTAATTTTAGCTCTAACACTGATGATCCACCTACAAATGTGAACTGACGTTCAAAAATAAAACATTTGAAAACGGACCATTTTCCACATTTCTGAAGCATGACGTAATGGGGGGGTGTTATCTCTTTTGTCGAAAATCAGCCGTTTTTGCTCGAACATTAAATGCCTCCAAATGGTATTTAATTAACTTCCCGGGGTGAAGAAACCCTTTTTGAGAACTCAGAGTGAGTAAATTGGCCATTTTCATGCACTTTTAACCATTCCATAAATCTTGTGTTTTGGGCCCCTGGAAGCATGAAAATCACTTTAAACATGCTAATTTTAGCTCTAACACTGATGATCCACCTACAAATGTGAACTGACGTTCAAAAATAAAACATTTGAAAACGGACCATTTTCCACATTTCTGAAGCATGACGTAATGGGGGGGTGTTATCTCTTTTGTCGAAAATCAGCCGTTTTTGCTCGAACATTAAATGCCTCCAAATGGTATTTAATTAACTTCCCGAGCCCCTGGAAGCATGAAAATCACTTTAAACATGCTAATTTTAGCTCTAACACTGATGATCCACCTACAAATGTGAACTGACGTTCAAAAATAAAACATTTGAAAACGGACCATTTTCCACATTTCTGAAGCATGACGTAATGGGGGGGTGTTATCTCTTTTGTCGAAAATCAGCCGTTTTTGCTCGAACATTAAATGCCTCCAAATGGTATTTAATTAACTTCCCGGGGTGAAGAAACCCTTTTTGAGAACTCAGAGTGAGTAAATTGGCCATTTTCATGCACTTTTAACCATTCCATAAATCTTGTGTTTTGGGCCCCTGGAAGCATGAAAATCACTTTAAACATGCTAATTTTAGCTCTAACACTGATGATCCACCTACAAATGTGAACTGACGTTCAAAAATAAAACATTTGAAAACGGACCATTTTCCACATTTCTGAAGCATGACGTAATGGGGGGGTGTTATCTCTTTTGTCGAAAATCAGCCGTTTTTGCTCGAACATTAAATGCTTCCAAATGGTATTTAATTAACTTCCCGAGCCCCTGGAAGCATGAAAATCACTTTAAACATGCTAATTTTAGCTCTAACACTGATGATCCACCTACAAATGTGAACTGACGTTCAAAAATAAAACATTTGAAAACGGACCATTTTCCACATTTCTGAAGCATGACGTAATGGGGGGGTGTTATCTCTTTTGTCGAAAATCAGCCGTTTTTGCTCGAACATTAAATGCCTCCAAATGGTATTTAATTAACTTCCCGAGCCCCTGGAAGCATGAAAATCACTTTAAACATGCTAATTTTAGCTCTAACACTGATGATCCACCTACAAATGTGAACTGACGTTCAAAAATAAAACATTTGAAAACGGACCATTTTCCACATTTCTGAAGCATGACGTAATGGGGGGGTGTTATCTCTTTTGTCGAAAATCAGCCGTTTTTGCTCGAACATTAAATGCCTCCAAATGGTATTTAATTAACTTCCCGGGGTGAAGAAACCCTTTTTGAGAACTCAGAGTGAGTAAATTGGCCATTTTCATGCACTTTTAACCATTCCATAAATCTTGTGTTTTGGGCCCCTGGAAGCATGAAAATCACTTTAAACATGCTAATTTTAGCTCTAACACTGATGATCCACCTACAAATGTGAACTGACGTTCAAAAATAAAACATTTGAAAACGGACCATTTTCCACATTTCTGAAGCATGACGTAATGGGGGGGTGTTATCTCTTTTGTCGAAAATCAGCCGTTTTTGCTCGAACATTAAATGCCTCCAAATGGTATTTAATTAACTTCCCGAGCCCCTGGAAGCATGAAAATCACTTTAAACATGCTAATTTTAGCTCTAACACTGATGATCCACCTACAAATGTGAACTGACGTTCAAAAATAAAACATTTGAAAACGGACCATTTTCCACATTTCTGAAGCATGACGTAATGGGGGGGTGTTATCTCTTTTGTCGAAAATCAGCCGTTTTTGCTCGAACATTAAATGCCTCCAAATGGTATTTAATTAACTTCCCGGGGTGAAGAAACCCTTTTTGAGAACTCAGAGTGAGTAAATTGGCCATTTTCATGCACTTTTAACCATTCCATAAATCTTGTGTTTTGGGCCCCTGGAAGCATGAAAATCACTTTAAACATGCTAATTTTAGCTCTAACACTGATGATCCACCTACAAATGTGAACTGACGTTCAAAAATAAAACATTTGAAAACGGACCATTTTCCACATTTCTGAAGCATGACGTAATGGGGGGGTGTTATCTCTTTTGTCGAAAATCAGCCGTTTTTGCTCGAACATTAAATGCTTCCAAATGGTATTTAATTAACTTCCCGAGCCCCTGGAAGCATGAAAATCACTTTAAACATGCTAATTTTAGCTCTAACACTGATGATCCACCTACAAATGTGAACTGACGTTCAAAAATAAAACATTTGAAAACGGACCATTTTCCACATTTCTGAAGCATGACGTAATGGGGGGGTGTTATCTCTTTTGTCGAAAATCAGCCGTTTTTGCTCGAACATTAAATGCCTCCAAATGGTATTTAATTAACTTCCCGGGGTGAAGAAACCCTTTTTGAGAACTCAGAGTGAGTAAATTGGCCATTTTCATGCACTTTTAACCATTCCATAAATCTTGTGTTTTGGGCCCCTGGAAGCATGAAAATCACTTTAAACATGCTAATTTTAGCTCTAACACTGATGATCCACCTACAAATGTGAACTGACGTTCAAAAATAAAACATTTGAAAACGGACCATTTTCCACATTTCTGAAGCATGACGTAATGGGGGGGTGTTATCTCTTTTGTCGAAAATCAGCCGTTTTTGCTCGAACATTAAATGCCTCCAAATGGTATTTAATTAACTTCCCGAGCCCCTGGAAGCATGAAAATCACTTTAAACATGCTAATTTTAGCTCTAACACTGATGATCCACCTACAAATGTGAACTGACGTTCAAAAATAAAACATTTGAAAACGGACCATTTTCCACATTTCTGAAGCATGACGTAATGGGGGGGTGTTATCTCTTTTGTCGAAAATCAGCCGTTTTTGCTCGAACATTAAATGCCTCCAAATGGTATTTAATTAACTTCCCGGGGTGAAGAAACCCTTTTTGAGAACTCAGAGTGAGTAAATTGGCCATTTTCATGCACTTTTAACCATTCCATAAATCTTGTGTTTTGGGCCCCTGGAAGCATGAAAATCACTTTAAACATGCTAATTTTAGCTCTAACACTGATGATCCACCTACAAATGTGAACTGACGTTCAAAAATAAAACATTTGAAAACGGACCATTTTCCACATTTCTGAAGCATGACGTAATGGGGGGGTGTTATCTCTTTTGTCGAAAATCAGCCGTTTTTGCTCGAACATTAAATGCCTCCAAATGGTATTTAATTAACTTCCCGAGCCCCTGGAAGCATGAAAATCACTTTAAACATGCTAATTTTAGCTCTAACACTGATGATCCACCTACAAATGTGAACTGACGTTCAAAAATAAAACATTTGAAAACGGACCATTTTCCACATTTCTGAAGCATGACGTAATGGGGGGGTGTTATCTCTTTTGTCGAAAATCAGCCGCTTTTGCTCGAACATTAAATGCCTCCAAATGGTATTTAATTAACTTCCCGGGGTGAAGAAACCCTTTTTGAGAACTCAGAGTGAGTAAATTGGCCATTTTCATGCACTTTTAACCATTCCATAAATCTTGTGTTTTGGGCCCCTGGAAGCATGAAAATCACTTTAAACATGCTAATTTTAGCTCTAACACTGATGATCCACCTACAAATGTGAACTGACGTTCAAAAATAAAACATTTGAAAACGGACCATTTTCCACATTTCTGAAGCATGACGTAATGGGGGGGTGTTATCTCTTTTGTCGAAAATCAGCCGTTTTTGCTCGAACATTAAATGCCTCCAATTGGTATTTAATTAACTTCCCGAGCCCCTGGAAGCATGAAAATCACTTTAAACATGCTAATTTTAGCTCTAACACTGATGATCCACCTACAAATGTGAACTGACGTTCAAAAATAAAACATTTGAAAACGGACCATTTTCCACATTTCTGAAGCATGACGTAATGGGGGGGTGTTATCTCTTTTGTCGAAAATCAGCCGTTTTTGCTCGAATATTAAATGCCTCCAAATGGTATTTAATTAACTTCCCGGGGTGAAGAAACCCTTTTTGAGAACTCAGAGTGAGTAAATTGGCCATTTTCATGCACTTTTAACCATTCCATAAATCTTGTGTTTTGGGCCCCTGGAAGCATGAAAATCACTTTAAACATGCTAATTTTAGCTCTAACACTGATGATCCACCCACAAATGTGAACTGACGTTCAAAAATAAAACATTTGAAAACGGACCATTTTCCACATTTCTGAAGCATGACGTAATGGGGGGGTGTTATCTCTTTTGTCGAAAATCAGCCGTTTTTGCTCGAACATTAAATGCCTCCAAATGGTATTTAATTAACTTCCCGGGGTGAAGAAACCCTTTTTGAGAACTCAGAGTGAGTAAATTGGCCATTTTCATGCACTTTTAACCATTCCATAAATCTTGTGTTTTGGGCCCCTGGAAGCATGAAAATCACTTTAAACATGCTAATTTTAGCTCTAACACTGATGATCCACCTACAAATGTGAACTGACGTTCAAAAATAAAACATTTGAAAACGGACCATTTTCCACATTTCTGAAGCATGACGTAATGGGGGGGTGTTATCTCTTTTGTCGAAAATCAGCCGTTTTTGCTCGAACATTAAATGCCTCCAAATGGTATTTAATTAACTTCCCGAGCCCCTGGAAGCATGAAAATCACTTTAAACATGCTAATTTTAGCTCTAACACTGATGATCCACCTACAAATGTGAACTGACGTTCAAAAATAAAACATTTGAAAACGGACCATTTTCCACATTTCTGAAGCATGACGTAATGGGGGGGTGTTATCTCTTTTGTCGAAAATCAGCCGTTTTTGCTCGAACATTAAATGCCTCCAAATGGTATTTAATTAACTTCCCGAGCCCCTGGAAGCATGAAAATCACTTTAAACATGCTAATTTTAGCTCTAACACTGATGATCCACCTACAAATGTGAACTGACGTTCAAAAATAAAACATTTGAAAACGGACCATTTTCCACATTTCTGAAGCATGACGTAATGGGGGGGTGTTATCTCTTTTGTCGAAAATCAGCCGTTTTTGCTCGAACATTAAATGCCTCCAAATGGTATTTAATTAACTTCCCGAGCCCCTGGAAGCATGAAAATCACTTTAAACATGCTAATTTTAGCTCTAACACTGATGATCCACCTACAAATGTGAACTGACGTTCAAAAATAAAACATTTGAAAACGGACCATTTTCCACATTTCTGAAGCATGACGTAATGGGCGGGTGTTATCTCTTTTGTCGAAAATCAGCCGTTTTTGCTCGAACATTAAATGCCTCCAAATGGTATTTAATTAACTTCCCGAGCCCCTGGAAGCATGAAAATCACTTTAAACATGCTAATTTTAGCTCTAACACTGATGATCCACCTACAAATGTGAACTGACGTTCAAAAATAAAACATTTGAAAACGGACCATTTTCCACATTTCTGAAGCATGACGTAATGGGGGGGTGTTATCTCTTTTGTCGAAAATCAGCCGTTTTTGCTCGAACATTAAATGCCTCCAAATGGTATTTAATTAACTTCCCGAGCCCCTGGAAGCATGAAAATCACTTTAAACATGCTAATTTTAGCTCTAACACTGATGATCCACCTACAAATGTGAACTGACGTTCAAAAATAAAACATTTGAAAACGGACCATTTTCCACATTTCTGAAGCATGACGTAATGGGGGGGTGTTATCTCTTTTGTCGAAAATCAGCCGTTTTTGCTCGAACATTAAATGCCTCCAAATGGTATTTAATTAACTTCCCGAGCCCCTGGAAGCATGAAAATCACTTTAAACATGCTAATTTTAGCTCTAACACTGATGATCCACCTACAAATGTGAACTGACGTTCAAAAATAAAACATTTGAAAACGGACCATTTTCCACATTTCTGAAGCATGACGTAATGGGGGGGTGTTATCTCTTTTGTCGAAAATCAGCCGTTTTTGCTCGAACATTAAATGCCTCCAAATGGTATTTAATTAACTTCCCGAGCCCCTGGAAGCATGAAAATCACTTTAAACATGCTAATTTTAGCTCTAACACTGATGATCCACCTACAAATGTGAACTGACGTTCAAAAATAAAACATTTGAAAACGGACCATTTTCCACATTTCTGAAGCATGACGTAATGGGGGGGTGTTATCTCTTTTGTCGAAAATCAGCCGTTTTTGCTCGAACATTAAATGCCTCCAAATGGTATTTAATTAACTTCCCGAGCCCCTGGAAGCATGAAAATCACTTTAAACATGCTAATTTTAGCTCTAACACTGATGATCCACCTACAAATGTGAACTGACGTTCAAAAATAAAACATTTGAAAACGGACCATTTTCCACATTTCTGAAGCATGACGTAATGGGCGGGTGTTATCTCTTTTGTCGAAAATCAGCCGTTTTTGCTCGAACATTAAATGCCTCCAAATGGTATTTAATTAACTTCCCGAGCCCCTGGAAGCATGAAAATCACTTTAAACATGCTAATTTTAGCTCTAACACTGATGATCCACCTACAAATGTGAACTGACGTTCAAAAATAAAACATTTGAAAACGGACCATTTTCCACATTTCTGAAGCATGACGTAATGGGGGGGTGTTATCTCTTTTGTCGAAAATCAGCCGTTTATGCTCGAACATTAAATGCCTCCAAATGGTATTTAATTAACTTCCCGAGCCCCTGGAAGCATGAAAATCACTTTAAACATGCTAATTTTAGCTCTAACACTGATGATCCACCTACAAATGTGAACTGACGTTCAATAATAAAACATTTGAAAACGGACCATTTTCCACATTTCTGAAGCATGACGTAATGGGGGGGTGTTATCTCTTTTGTCGAAAATCAGCCGTTTTTGCTCGAACATTAAATGCCTCCAAATGGTATTTAATTAACTTCCCGAGCCCCTGGAAGCATGAAAATCACTTTAAACATGCTAATTTTAGCTCTAACACTGATGATCCACCTACAAATGTGAACTGACGTTCAAAAATAAAACATTTGAAAACGGACCATTTTCCACATTTCTGAAGCATGACGTAATGGGGGGGTGTTATCTCTTTTGTCGAAAATCAGCCGTTTTTGCTCGAACATTAAATGCCTCCAAATGGTATTTAATTAACTTCCCGGGGTGAAGAAACCCTTTTTGAGAACTCAGAGTGAGTAAATTGGCCATTTTCATGCACTTTTAACCATTCCATAAATCTTGTGTTTTGGGCCCCTGGAAGCATGAAAATCACTTTAAACATGCTAATTTTAGCTCTAACACTGATGATCCACCTACAAATGTGAACTGACGTTCAAAAATAAAACATTTGAAAACGGACCATTTTCCACATTTCTGAAGCATGACGTAATGGGGGGGTGTTATCTCTTTTGTCGAAAATCAGCCGTTTTTGCTCGAACATTAAATGCCTCCAAATGGTATTTAATTAACTTCCCGAGCCCCTGGAAGCATGAAAATCACTTTAAACATGCTAATTTTAGCTCTAACACTGATGATCCACCTACAAATGTGAACTGACGTTCAAAAATAAAACATTTGAAAACGGACCATTTTCCACATTTCTGAAGCATGACGTAATGGGGGGGTGTTATCTCTTTTGTCGAAAATCAGCCGTTTTTGCTCGAACATTAAATGCCTCCAAATGGTATTTAATTAACTTCCCGAGCCCCTGGAAGCATGAAAATCACTTTAAACATGCTAATTTTAGCTCTAACACTGATGATCCACCTACAAATGTGAACTGACGTTCAAAAATAAAACATTTGAAAACGGACCATTTTCCACATTTCTGAAGCATGACGTAATGGGGGGGTGTTATCTCTTTTGTCGAAAATCAGCCGTTTTTGCTCGAACATTAAATGCCTCCAAATGGTATTTAATTAACTTCCCGAGCCCCTGGAAGCATGAAAATCACTTTAAACATGCTAATTTTAGCTCTAACACTGATGATCCACCTACAAATGTGAACTGACGTTCAAAAATAAAACATTTGAAAACGGACCATTTTCCACATTTCTGAAGCATGACGTAATGGGGGGGTGTTATCTCTTTTGTCGAAAATCAGCCGTTTTTGCTCGAACATTAAATGCCTCCAAATGGTATTTAATTAACTTCCCGAGCCCCTGGAAGCATGAAAATCACTTTAAACATGCTAATTTTAGCTCTAACACTGATGATCCACCTACAAATGTGAACTGACGTTCAAAAATAAAACATTTGAAAACGGACCATTTTCCACATTTCTGAAGCATGACGTAATGGGGGGGTGTTATCTCTTTTGTCGAAAATCAGCCGTTTTTGCTCGAACATTAAATGCCTCCAAATGGTATTTAATTAACTTCCCGAGCCCCTGGAAGCATGAAAATCACTTTAAACATGCTAATTTTAGCTCTAACACTGATGATCCACCTACAAATGTGAACTGACGTTCAAAAATAAAACATTTGAAAACGGACCATTTTCCACATTTCTGAAGCATGACGTAATGGGGGGGTGTTATCTCTTTTGTCGAAAATCAGCCGTTTTTGCTCGAACATTAAATGCCTCCAAATGGTATTTAATTAACTTCCCGAGCCCCTGGAAGCATGAAAATCACTTTAAACATGCTAATTTTAGCTCTAACACTGATGATCCACCTACAAATGTGAACTGACGTTCAAAAATAAAACATTTGAAAACGGACCATTTTCCACATTTCTGAAGCATGACGTAATGGGGGGGTGTTATCTCTTTTGTCGAAAATCAGCCGTTTTTGCTCGAACATTAAATGCCTCCAAATGGTATTTAATTAACTTCCCGAGCCCCTGGAAGCATGAAAATCACTTTAAACATGCTAATTTTAGCTCTAACACTGATGATCCACCTACAAATGTGAACTGACGTTCAAAAATAAAACATTTGAAAACGGACCATTTTCCACATTTCTGAAGCATGACGTAATGGGCGGGTGTTATCTCTTTTGTCGAAAATCAGCCGTTTTTGCTCGAACATTAAATGCCTCCAAATGGTATTTAATTAACTTCCCGAGCCCCTGGAAGCATGAAAATCACTTTAAACATGCTAATTTTAGCTCTAACACTGATGATCCACCTACAAATGTGAACTGACGTTCAAAAATAAAACATTTGAAAACGGACCATTTTCCACATTTCTGAAGCATGACGTAATGGGGGGGTGTTATCTCTTTTGTCGAAAATCAGCCGTTTATGCTCGAACATTAAATGCCTCCAAATGGTATTTAATTAACTTCCCGAGCCCCTGGAAGCATGAAAATCACTTTAAACATGCTAATTTTAGCTCTAACACTGATGATCCACCTACAAATGTGAACTGACGTTCAATAATAAAACATTTGAAAACGGACCATTTTCCACATTTCTGAAGCATGACGTAATGGGGGGGTGTTATCTCTTTTGTCGAAAATCAGCCGTTTTTGCTCGAACATTAAATGCCTCCAAATGGTATTTAATTAACTTCCCGAGCCCCTGGAAGCATGAAAATCACTTTAAACATGCTAATTTTAGCTCTAACACTGATGATCCACCTACAAATGTGAACTGACGTTCAAAAATAAAACATTTGAAAACGGACCATTTTCCACATTTCTGAAGCATGACGTAATGGGGGGGTGTTATCTCTTTTGTCGAAAATCAGCCGTTTTTGCTCGAACATTAAATGCCTCCAAATGGTATTTAATTAACTTCCCGGGGTGAAGAAACCCTTTTTGAGAACTCAGAGTGAGTAAATTGGCCATTTTCATGCACTTTTAACCATTCCATAAATCTTGTGTTTTGGGCCCCTGGAAGCATGAAAATCACTTTAAACATGCTAATTTTAGCTCTAACACTGATGATCCACCTACAAATGTGAACTGACGTTCAAAAATAAAACATTTGAAAACGGACCATTTTCCACATTTCTGAAGCATGACGTAATGGGGGGGTGTTATCTCTTTTGTCGAAAATCAGCCGTTTTTGCTCGAACATTAAATGCCTCCAAATGGTATTTAATTAACTTCCCGAGCCCCTGGAAGCATGAAAATCACTTTAAACATGCTAATTTTAGCTCTAACACTGATGATCCACCTACAAATGTGAACTGACGTTCAAAAATAAAACATTTGAAAACGGACCATTTTCCACATTTCTGAAGCATGACGTAATGGGGGGGTGTTATCTCTTTTGTCGAAAATCAGCCGTTTTTGCTCGAACATTAAATGCCTCCAAATGGTATTTAATTAACTTCCCGAGCCCCTGGAAGCATGAAAATCACTTTAAACATGCTAATTTTAGCTCTAACACTGATGATCCACCTACAAATGTGAACTGACGTTCAAAAATAAAACATTTGAAAACGGACCATTTTCCACATTTCTGAAGCATGACGTAATGGGGGGGTGTTATCTCTTTTGTCGAAAATCAGCCGTTTTTGCTCGAACATTAAATGCCTCCAAATGGTATTTAATTAACTTCCCGAGCCCCTGGAAGCATGAAAATCACTTTAAACATGCTAATTTTAGCTCTAACACTGATGATCCACCTACAAATGTGAACTGACGTTCAAAAATAAAACATTTGAAAACGGACCATTTTCCACATTTCTGAAGCATGACTTAATGGGCGGGTGTTATCTCTTTTGTCGAAAATCAGCCGTTTTTGCTCGAACATTAAATGCCTCCAAATGGTATTTAATTAACTTCCCGAGCCCCTGGAAGCATGAAAATCACTTTAAACATGCTAATTTTAGCTCTAACACTGATGATCCACCTACAAATGTGAACTGACGTTCAAAAATAAAACATTTGAAAACGGACCATTTTCCACATTTCTGAAGCATGACGTAATGGGGGGGTGTTATCTCTTTTGTCGAAAATCAGCCGTTTTTGCTCGAACATTAAATGCCTCCAAATGGTATTTAATTAACTTCCCGAGCCCCTGGAAGCATGAAAATCACTTTAAACATGCTAATTTTAGCTCTAACACTGATGATCCACCTACAAATGTGAACTGACGTTCAAAAATAAAACATTTGAAAACGGACCATTTTCCACATTTCTGAAGCATGACGTAATGGGGGGGTGTTATCTCTTTTGTCGAAAATCAGCCGTTTTTGCTCGAACATTAAATGCCTCCAAATGGTATTTAATTAACTTCCCGAGCCCCTGGAAGCATGAAAATCACTTTAAACATGCTAATTTTAGCTCTAACACTGATGATCCACCTACAAATGTGAACTGACGTTCAAAAATAAAACATTTGAAAACGGACCATTTTCCACATTTCTGAAGCATGACGTAATGGGGGGGTGTTATCTCTTTTGTCGAAAATCAGCCGTTTTTGCTCGAACATTAAATGCCTCCAAATGGTATTTAATTAACTTCCCGAGCCCCTGGAAGCATGAAAATCACTTTAAACATGCTAATTTTAGCTCTAACACTGATGATCCACCTACAAATGTGAACTGACGTTCAAAAATAAAACATTTGAAAACGGACCATTTTCCACATTTCTGAAGCATGACGTAATGGGGGGGTGCTATCTCTTTTGTCGAAAATCAGCCGTTTTTGCTCGAACATTAAATGCCTCCAAATGGTATTTAATTAACTTCCCGAGCCCCTGGAAGCATGAAAATCACTTTAAACATGCTAATTTTAGCTCTAACACTGATGATCCACCTACAAATGTGAACTGACGTTCAAAAATAAAACATTTGAAAACGGACCATTTTCCACATTTCTGAAGCATGACGTAATGGGCGGGTGTTATCTCTTTTGTCGAAAATCAGCCGTTTTTGCTCGAACATTAAATGCCTCCAAATGGTATTTAATTAACTTCCCGAGCCCCTGGAAGCATGAAAATCACTTTAAACATGCTAATTTTAGCTCTAACACTGATGATCCACCTACAAATGTGAACTGACGTTCAAAAATAAAACATTTGAAAACGGACCATTTTCCACATTTCGCATGACGCATTAAGCATGACGTAATGGGGGGGTGTTATCTCTTTTGTCGAAAATCAGCCGTTTATGCTCGAACATTAAATGCCTCCAAATGGTATTTAATTAACTTCCCGAGCCCCTGGAAGCATGAAAATCACTTTAAACATGCTAATTTTAGCTCTAACACTGATGATCCACCTACAAATGTGAACTGACGTTCAATAATAAAACATTTGAAAACGGACCATTTTCCACATTTCTGAAGCATGACGTAATGGGGGGGTGTTATCTCTTTTGTCGAAAATCAGCCGTTTTTGCTCGAACATTAAATGCCTCCAAATGGTATTTAATTAACTTCCCGAGCCCCTGGAAGCATGAAAATCACTTTAAACATGCTAATTTTAGCTCTAACACTGATGATCCACCTTCAAATGTGAACTGACGTTCAAAAATAAAACATTTGAAAACGGACCATTTTCCACATTTCTGAAGCATGACGTAATGGGGGGGTGTTATCTCTTTTGTCGAAAATCAGCCGTTTTTGCTCGAACATTAATGCCTCCAAATGGTATTTAATTAACTTCCCGAGCCCCTGGAAGCATGAAAATCACTTTAAACATGCTAATTTTAGCTCTAACACTGATGATCCACCTACAAATGTGAACTGACGTTCAAAAATAAAACATTTGAAAACGGACCATTTTCCACATTTCTGAAGCATGACGTAATGGGGGGGTGTTATCTCTTTTGTCGAAAATCAGCCGTTTTTGCTCGAACATTAAATGCCTCCAAATGGTATTTAATTAACTTCCCGAGCCCCTGGAAGCATGAAAATCACTTTAAACATGCTAATTTTAGCTCTAACACTGATGATCCACCTACAAATGTGAACTGACGTTCAAAAATAAAACATTTGAAAACGGACCATTTTCCACATTTCTGAAGCATGACGTAATGGGGGGGTGTTATCTCTTTTGTCGAAAATCAGCCGTTTTTGCTCGAACATTAAATGCCTCCAAATGGTATTTAATTAACTTCCCGAGCCCCTGGAAGCATGAAAATCACTTTAAACATGCTAATTTTAGCTCTAACACTGATGATCCACCTACAAATGTGAACTGACGTTCAAAAATAAAACATTTGAAAACGGACCATTTTCCACATTTCTGAAGCATGACGTAATGGGGGGGTGTTATCTCTTTTGTCGAAAATCAGCCGTTTTTGCTCGAACATTAAATGCCTCCAAATGGTATTTAATTAACTTCCCGAGCCCCTGGAAGCATGAAAATCACTTTAAACATGCTAATTTTAGCTCTAACACTGATGATCCACCTACAAATGTGAACTGACGTTCAAAAATAAAACATTTGAAAACGGACCATTTTCCACATTTCTGAAGCATGACGTAATGGGGGGGTGTTATCTCTTTTGTCGAAAATCAGCCGTTTTTGCTCGAACATTAAATGCCTCCAAATGGTATTTAATTAACTTCCCGGGGTGAAGAAACCCTTTTTGAGAACTCAGAGTGAGTAAATTGGCCATTTTCATGCACTTTTAACCATTCCATAAATCTTGTGTTTTGGGCCCCTGGAAGCATGAAAATCACTTTAAACATGCTAATTTTAGCTCTAACACTGATGATCCACCTACAAATGTGAACTGACGTTCAAAAATAAAACATTTGAAAACGGACCATTTTCCACATTTCTGAAGCATGACGTAATGGGGGGGTGTTATCTCTTTTGTCGAAAATCAGCCGTTTTTGCTCGAACATTAAATGCCTCCAAATGGTATTTAATTAACTTCCCGAGCCCCTGGAAGCATGAAAATCACTTTAAACATGCTAATTTTAGCTGTAACACTGATGATCCACCTACAAATGTGAACTGACGTTCAAAAATAAAACATTTGAAAACGGACCATTTTCCACATTTCTGAAGCATGACGTAATGGGGGGGTGTTATCTCTTTTGTCGAAAATCAGCCGTTTTTGCTCGAACATTAAATGCCTCCAAATGGTATTTAATTAACTTCCCGAGCCCCTGGAAGCATGAAAATCACTTTAAACATGCTAATTTTAGCTCTAACACTGATGATCCACCTACAAATGTGAACTGACGTTCAAAAATAAAACATTTGAAAACGGACCATTTTCCACATTTCTGAAGCATGACGTAATGGGGGGGTGTTATCTCTTTTGTCGAAAATCAGCCGTTTTTGCTCGAACATTAAATGCCTCCAAATGGTATTTAATTAACTTCCCGGGGTGAAGAAACCCTTTTTGAGAACTCAGAGTGAGTAAATTGGCCATTTTCATGCACTTTTAACCATTCCATAAATCTTGTGTTTTGGGCCCCTGGAAGCATGAAAATCACTTTAAACATGCTAATTTTAGCTCTAACACTGATGATCCACCTACAAATGTGAACTGACGTTCAAAAATAAAACATTTGAAAACGGACCATTTTCCACATTTCTGAAGCATGACGTAATGGGGGGGTGTTATCTCTTTTGTCGAAAATCAGCCGTTTTTGCTCGAACATTAAATGCCTCCAAATGGTATTTAATTAACTTCCCGAGCCCCTGGAAGCATGAAAATCACTTTAAACATGCTAATTTTAGCTCTAACACTGATGATCCACCTACAAATGTGAACTGACGTTCAAAAATAAAACATTTGAAAACGGACCATTTTCCACATTTCTGAAGCATGACGTAATGGGGGGGTGTTATCTCTTTTGTCGAAAATCAGCCGTTTTTGCTCGAACATTAAATGCCTCCAAATGGTATTTAATTAACTTCCCGGGGTGAAGAAACCCTTTTTGAGAACTCAGAGTGAGTAAATTGGCCATTTTCATGCACTTTTAACCATTCCATAAATCTTGTGTTTTGGGCCCCTGGAAGCATGAAAATCACTTTAAACATGCTAATTTTAGCTCTAACACTGATGATCCACCTACAAATGTGAACTGACGTTCAAAAATAAAACATTTGAAAACGGACCATTTTCCACATTTCTGAAGCATGACGTAATGGGGGGTGTTATCTCTTTTGTCGAAAATCAGCCGTTTTTGCTCGAACATTAAATGCCTCCAAATGGTATTTAATTAACTTCCCGGGGTGAAGAAACCCTTTTTGAGAACTCAGAGTGAGTAAATTGGCCATTTTCATGCACTTTTAACCATTCCATAAATCTTGTGTTTTGGGCCCCTGGAAGCATGAAAATCACTTTAAACATGCTAATTTTAGCTCTAACACTGATGATCCACCTACAAATGTGAACTGACGTTCAAAAATAAAACATTTGAAAACGGACCATTTTCCACATTTCTGAAGCATGACGTAATGGGGGGGTGTTATCTCTTTTGTCGAAAATCAGCCGTTTTTGCTCGAACATTAAATGCCTCCAAATGGTATTTAATTAACTTCCCGAGCCCCTGGAAGCATGAAAATCACTTTAAACATGCTAATTTTAGCTCTAACACTGATGATCCACCTACAAATGTGAACTGACGTTCAAAAATAAAACATTTGAAAACGGACCATTTTCCACATTTCTGAAGCATGACGTAATGGGGGGGTGTTATCTCTTTTGTCGAAAATCAGCCGTTTTTGCTCGAACATTAAATGCCTCCAAATGGTATTTAATTAACTTCCCGAGCCCCTGGAAGCATGAAAATCACTTTAAACATGCTAATTTTAGCTCTAACACTGATGATCCACCTACAAATGTGAACTGACGTTCAAAAATAAAACATTTGAAAACGGACCATTTTCCACATTTCTGAAGCATGACGTAATGGGGGGGTGTTATCTCTTTTGTCGAAAATCAGCCGTTTTTGCTCGAACATTAAATGCCTCCAAATGGTATTTAATTAACTTCCCGAGCCCCTGGAAGCATGAAAATCACTTTAAACATGCTAATTTTAGCTCTAACACTGATGATCCACCTACAAATGTGAACTGACGTTCAAAAATAAAACATTTGAAAACGGACCATTTTCCACATTTCTGAAGCATGACGTAATGGGGGGGTGTTATCTCTTTTGTCGAAAATCAGCCGTTTTTGCTCGAATATTAAATGCCTCCAAATGGTATTTAATTAACTTCCCGGGGTGAAGAAACCCTTTTTGAGAACTCAGAGTGAGTAAATTGGCCATTTTCATGCACTTTTAACCATTCCATAAATCTTGTGTTTTGGGCCCCTGGAAGCATGAAAATCACTTTAAACATGCTAATTTTAGCTCTAACACTGATGATCCACCTACAAATGTGAACTGACGTTCAAAAATAAAACATTTGAAAACGGACCATTTTCCACATTTCTGAAGCATGACGTAATGGGGGGGGTGTTATCTCTTTTGTCGAAAATCAGCCGTTTTTGCTCGAACATTAAATGCCTCCAAATGGTATTTAATTA
Organism: Lissotriton vulgaris; assembly: GCF_964263255.1. NCBI lineage: Eukaryota > Metazoa > Chordata > Amphibia > Caudata > Salamandridae > Lissotriton > Lissotriton vulgaris. The sequence goes on along the minus strand of NW_028243308.1, from coordinate 14,982 downwards.
ACTTCCCGGGGTGAAGAAACCCTTTTTGAGAACTCAGAGTGAGTAAATTGGCCATTTTCATGCACTTTTAACCATTCCATAAATCTTGTGTTTTGGGCCCCTGGAAGCATGAAAATCACTTTAAACATGCTAATTTTAGCTCTAACACTGATGATCCACCTACAAATGTGAACTGACGTTCAAAAATAAAACATTTGAAAACGGACCATTTTCCACATTTCTGAAGCATGACGTAATGGGGGGGTGTTATCTCTTTTGTCGAAAATCAGCCGTTTTTGCTCGAACATTAAATGCCTCCAAATGGTATTTAATTAACTTCCCGGGGTGAAGAAACCCTTTTTGAGAACTCAGAGTGAGTAAATTGGCCATTTTCATGCACTTTTAACCATTCCATAAATCTTGTGTTTTGGGCCCCTGGAAGCATGAAAATCACTTTAAACATGCTAATTTTAGCTCTAACACTGATGATCCACCTACAAATGTGAACTGACGTTCAAAAATAAAACATTTGAAAACGGACCATTTTCCACATTTCTGAAGCATGACGTAATGGGGGGGTGTTATCTCTTTTGTCGAAAATCAGCCGTTTTTGCTCGAACATTAAATGCCTCCAAATGGTATTTAATTAACTTCCCGAGCCCCTGGAAGCATGAAAATCACTTTAAACATGCTAATTTTAGCTCTAACACTGATGATCCACCTACAAATGTGAACTGACGTTCAAAAATAAAACATTTGAAAACGGACCATTTTCCACATTTCTGAAGCATGACGTAATGGGGGGGTGTTATCTCTTTTGTCGAAAATCAGCCGTTTTTGCTCGAACATTAAATGCCTCCAAATGGTATTTAATTAACTTCCCGGGGTGAAGAAACCCTTTTTGAGAACTCAGAGTGAGTAAATTGGCCATTTTCATGCACTTTTAACCATTCCATAAATCTTGTGTTTTGGGCCCCTGGAAGCATGAAAATCACTTTAAACATGCTAATTTTAGCTCTAACACTGATGATCCACCTACAAATGTGAACTGACGTTCAAAAATAAAACATTTGAAAACGGACCATTTTCCACATTTCTGAAGCATGACGTAATGGGGGGGTGTTATCTCTTTTGTCGAAAATCAGCCGTTTTTGCTCGAACATTAAATGCCTCCAAATGGTATTTAATTAACTTCCCGAGCCCCTGGAAGCATGAAAATCACTTTAAACATGCTAATTTTAGCTCTAACACTGATGATCCACCTACAAATGTGAACTGACGTTCAAAAATAAAACATTTGAAAACGGACCATTTTCCACATTTCTGAAGCATGACGTAATGGGGGGGTGTTATCTCTTTTGTCGAAAATCAGCCGTTTTTGCTCGAACATTAAATGCCTCCAAATGGTATTTAATTAACTTCCCGAGCCCCTGGAAGCATGAAAATCACTTTAAACATGCTAATTTTAGCTCTAACACTGATGATCCACCTACAAATGTGAACTGACGTTCAAAAATAAAACATTTGAAAACGGACCATTTTCCACATTTCTGAAGCATGACGTAATGGGGGGGTGTTATCTCTTTTGTCGAAAATCAGCCGTTTTTGCTCGAACATTAAATGCCTCCAAATGGTATTTAATTAACTTCCCGAGCCCCTGGAAGCATGAAAATCACTTTAAACATGCTAATTTTAGCTCTAACACTGATGATCCACCTACAAATGTGAACTGACGTTCAAAAATAAAACATTTGAAAACGGACCATTTTCCACATTTCTGAAGCATGACGTAATGGGGGGGTGTTATCTCTTTTGTCGAAAATCAGCCGTTTTTGCTCGAACATTAAATGCCTCCAAACGGTATTTAATTAACTTCCCGACCCCTGGAAGCATGAAAATCACTTTAAACATGCTAATTTTAGCTCTAACACTGATGATCCACCTACAAATGTGAACTGACGTTCAAAAATAAAACATTTGAAAACGGACCATTTTCCACATTTCTGAAGCATGACGTAATGGGCGGGTGTTATCTCTTTTGTCGAAAATCAGCCGTTTTTGCTCGAACATTAAATGCCTCCAAATGGTATTTAATTAACTTCCCGAGCCCCTGGAAGCATGAAAATCACTTTAAACATGCTAATTTTAGCTCTAACACTGATGATCCACCTACAAATGTGAACTGACGTTCAAAAATAAAACATTTGAAAACGGACCATTTTCCACATTTCTGAAGCATGACGTAATGGGGGGGTGTTATCTCTTTTGTCGAAAATCAGCCGTTTATGCTCGAACATTAAATGCCTCCAAATGGTATTTAATTAACTTCCCGAGCCCCTGGAAGCATGAAAATCACTTTAAACATGCTAATTTTAGCTCTAACACTGATGATCCACCTACAAATGTGAACTGACGTTCAATAATAAAACATTTGAAAACGGACCATTTTCCACATTTCTGAAGCATGACGTAATGGGGGGGTGTTATCTCTTTTGTCGAAAATCAGCCGTTTTTGCTCGAACATTAAATGCCTCCAAATGGTATTTAATTAACTTCCCGAGCCCCTGGAAGCATGAAAATCACTTTAAACATGCTAATTTTTAGCTCTAACACTGATGATCCACCTACAAATGTGAACTGACGTTCAAAAATAAAACATTTGAAAACGGACCATTTTCCACATTTCTGAAGCATGACGTAATGGGGGGGTGTTATCTCTTTTGTCGAAAATCAGCCGTTTTTGCTCGAACATTAAATGCCTCCAAATGGTATTTAATTAACTTCCCGAGCCCCTGGAAGCATGAAAATCACTTTAAACATGCTAATTTTAGCTCTAACACTGATGATCCACCTACAAATGTGAACTGACGTTCAAAAATAAAACATTTGAAAACGGACCATTTTCCACATTTCTGAAGCATGACGTAATGGGGGGGTGTTATCTCTTTTGTCGAAAATCAGCCGTTTTTGCTCGAACATTAAATGCCTCCAAATGGTATTTAATTAACTTCCCGAGCCCCTGGAAGCATGAAAATCACTTTAAACATGCTAATTTTAGCTCTAACACTGATGATCCACCTACAAATGTGAACTGACGTTCAAAAATAAAACATTTGAAAACGGACCATTTTCCACATTTCTGAAGCATGACGTAATGGGGGGGGTGTTATCTCTTTTGTCGAAAATCAGCCGTTTTTGCTCGAACATTAAATGCCTCCAAATGGTATTTAATTAACTTCCCGAGCCCCTGGAAGCATGAAAATCACTTTAAACATGCTAATTTTAGCTCTAACACTGATGATCCACCTACAAATGTGAACTGACGTTCAAAAATAAAACATTTGAAAACGGACCATTTTCCACATTTCTGAAGCATGACGTAATGGGGGGGTGTTATCTCTTTTGTTGAAAATCAGCCGTTTTTGCTCGAACATTAAATGCCTCCAAATGGTATTTAATTAACTTCCCGAGCCCCTGGAAGCATGAAAATCACTTTAAACATGCTAATTTTAGCTCTAACACTGATGATCCACCTACAAATGTGAACTGACGTTCAAAAATAAAACATTTGAAAACGGACCATTTTCCACATTTCTGAAGCATGACGTAATGGGGGGGTGTTATCTCTTTTGTCGAAAATCAGCCGTTTTTGCTCGAACATTAAATGCCTCCAAATGGTATTTAATTAACTTCCCGGGGTGAAGAAACCCTTTTTGAGAACTCAGAGTGAGTAAATTGGCCATTTTCATGCACTTTTAACCATTCCATAAATCTTGTGTTTTGGGCCCCTGGAAGCATGAAAATCACTTTAAACATGCTAATTTTAGCTCTAACACTGATGATCCACCTACAAATGTGAACTGACGTTCAAAAATAAAACATTTGAAAACGGACCATTTTCCACATTTCTGAAGCATGACGTAATGGGGGGGTGTTATCTCTTTTGTCGAAAATCAGCCGTTTTTGCTCGAACATTAAATGCCTCCAAATGGTATTTAATTAACTTCCCGAGCCCCTGGAAGCATGAAAATCACTTTAAACATGCTAATTTTAGCTCTAACACTGATGATCCACCTACAAATGTGAACTGACGTTCAAAAATAAAACATTTGAAAACGGACCATTTTCCACATTTCTGAAGCATGACGTAATGGGGGGGTGTTATCTCTTTTGTCGAAAATCAGCCGTTTTTGCTCGAACATTAAATGCCTCCAAATGGTATTTAATTAACTTCCCGAGCCCCTGGAAGCATGAAAATCACTTTAAACATGCTAATTTTAGCTCTAACACTGATGATCCACCTACAAATGTGAACTGACGTTCAAAAATAAAACATTTGAAAACGGACCATTTTCCACATTTCTGAAGCATGACGTAATGGGGGGGTGTTATCTCTTTTGTCGAAAATCAGCCGTTTTTGCTCGAACATTAAATGCCTCCAAATGGTATTTAATTAACTTCCCGAGCCCCTGGAAGCATGAAAATCACTTTAAACATGCTAATTTTAGCTCTAACACTGATGATCCACCTACAAATGTGAACTGACGTTCAAAAATAAAACATTTGAAAACGGACCATTTTCCACATTTCTGAAGCATGACGTAATGGGGGGGTGTTATCTCTTTTGTCGAAAATCAGCCGTTTTTGCTCGAACATTAAATGCCTCCAAATGGTATTTAATTAACTTCCCGAGCCCCTGGAAGCATGAAAATCACTTTAAACATGCTAATTTTAGCTCTAACACTGATGATCCACCTACAAATGTGAACTGACGTTCAAAAATAAAACATTTGAAAACGGACCATTTTCCACATTTCTGAAGCATGACGTAATGGGCGGGTGTTATCTCTTTTGTCGAAAATCAGCCGTTTTTGCTCGAACATTAAATGCCTCCAAATGGTATTTAATTAACTTCCCGAGCCCCTGGAAGCATGAAAATCACTTTAAACATGCTAATTTTAGCTCTAACACTGATGATCCACCTACAAATGTGAACTGACGTTCAAAAATAAAACATTTGAAAACGGACCATTTTCCACATTTCTGAAGCATGACGTAATGGGGGGGTGTTATCTCTTTTGTCGAAAATCAGCCGTTTATGCTCGAACATTAAATGCCTCCAAATGGTATTTAATTAACTTCCCGAGCCCCTGGAAGCATGAAAATCACTTTAAACATGCTAATTTTAGCTCTAACACTGATGATCCACCTACAAATGTGAACTGACGTTCAATAATAAAACATTTGAAAACGGACCATTTTCCACATTTCTGAAGCATGACGTAATGGGGGGGTGTTATCTCTTTTGTCGAAAATCAGCCGTTTTTGCTCGAACATTAAATGCCTCCAAATGGTATTTAATTAACTTCCCGAGCCCCTGGAAGCATGAAAATCACTTTAAACATGCTAATTTTAGCTCTAACACTGATGATCCACCTACAAATGTGAACTGACGTTCAAAAATAAAACATTTGAAAACGGACCATTTTCCACATTTCTGAAGCATGACGTAATGGGGGGGTGTTATCTCTTTTGTCGAAAATCAGCTGTTTTTGCTCGAACATTAAATGCCTCCAAATGGTATTTAATTAACTTCCCGAGCCCCTGGAAGCATGAAAATCACTTTAAACATGCTAATTTTAGCTCTAACACTGATGATCCACCTACAAATGTGAACTGACGTTCAAAAATAAAACATTTGAAAACGGACCATTTTCCACATTTCTGAAGCATGACGTAATGGGGGGGTGTTATCTCTTTTGTCGAAAATCAGCCGTTTTTGCTCGAACATTAAATGCCTCCAAATGGTATTTAATTAACTTCCCGAGCCCCTGGAAGCATGAAAATCACTTTAAACATGCTAATTTTAGCTCTAACACTGATGATCCACCTACAAATGTGAACTGACGTTCAAAAATAAAACATTTGAAAACGGACCATTTTCCACATTTCTGAAGCATGACGTAATGGGGGGGGTGTTATCTCTTTTGTCGAAAATCAGCCGTTTTTGCTCGAACATTAAATGCCTCCAAATGGTATTTAATTAACTTCCCGAGCCCCTGGAAGCATGAAAATCACTTTAAACATGCTAATTTTAGCTCTAACACTGATGATCCACCTACAAATGTGAACTGACGTTCAAAAATAAAACATTTGAAAACGGACCATTTTCCACATTTCTGAAGCATGACGTAATGGGGGGGTGTTATCTCTTTTGTTGAAAATCAGCCGTTTTTGCTCGAACATTAAATGCCTCCAAATGGTATTTAATTAACTTCCCGAGCCCCTGGAAGCATGAAAATCACTTTAAACATGCTAATTTTAGCTCTAACACTGATGATCCACCTACAAATGTGAACTGACGTTCAAAAATAAAACATTTGAAAACGGACCATTTTCCACATTTCTGAAGCATGACGTAATGGGGGGGTGTTATCTCTTTTGTCGAAAATCAGCCGTTTTTGCTCGAATATTAAATGCCTCCAAATGGTATTTAATTAACTTCCCGGGGTGAAGAAACCCTTTTTGAGAACTCAGAGTGAGTAAATTGGCCATTTTCATGCACTTTTAACCATTCCATAAATCTTGTGTTTTGGGCCCCTGGAAGCATGAAAATCACTTTAAACATGCTAATTTTAGCTCTAACACTGATGATCCACCTACAAATGTGAACTGACGTTCAAAAATAAAACATTTGAAAACGGACCATTTTCCACATTTCTGAAGCATGACGTAATGGGGGGGTGTTATCTCTTTTGTCGAAAATCAGCCGTTTTTGCTCGAACATTAAATGCCTCCAAATGGTATTTAATTAACTTCCCGAGCCCCTGGAAGCATGAAAATCACTTTAAACATGCTAATTTTAGCTGTAACACTGATGATCCACCTACAAATGTGAACTGACGTTCAAAAATAAAACATTTGAAAACGGACCATTTTCCACATTTCTGAAGCATGACGTAATGGGGGGGTGTTATCTCTTTTGTCGAAAATCAGCCGTTTTTGCTCGAACATTAAATGCCTCCAAATGGTATTTAATTAACTTCCCGAGCCCCTGGAAGCATGAAAATCACTTTAAACATGCTAATTTTAGCTCTAACACTGATGATCCACCTACAAATGTGAACTGACGTTCAAAAATAAAACATTTGAAAACGGACCATTTTCCACATTTCTGAAGCATGACGTAATGGGGGGGTGTTATCTCTTTTGTCGAAAATCAGCCGTTTTTGCTCGAACATTAAATGCCTCCAAATGGTATTTAATTAACTTCCCAGGGTGAAGAAACCCTTTTTGAGAACTCAGAGTGAGTAAATTGGCCATTTTCATGCACTTTTAACCATTCCATAAATCTTGTGTTTTGGGCCCCTGGAAGCATGAAAATCACTTTAAACATGCTAATTTTAGCTCTAACACTGATGATCCACCTACAAATGTGAACTGACGTTCAAAAATAAAACATTTGAAAACGGACCATTTTCCACATTTCTGAAGCATGACGTAATGGGGGGGTGTTATCTCTTTTGTCGAAAATCAGCCGTTTTTGCTCGAACATTAAATGCCTCCAAATGGTATTTAATTAACTTCCCGAGCCCCTGGAAGCATGAAAATCACTTTAAACATGCTAATTTTAGCTCTAACACTGATGATCCACCTACAAATGTGAACTGACGTTCAAAAATAAAACATTTGAAAACGGACCATTTTCCACATTTCTGAAGCATGACGTAATGGGGGGGTGTTATCTCTTTTGTCGAAAATCAGCCGTTTTTGCTCGAACATTAAATGCCTCCAAATGGTATTTAATTAACTTCCCGGGGTGAAGAAACCCTTTTTGAGAACTCAGAGTGAGTAAATTGGCCATTTTCATGCACTTTTAACCATTCCATAAATCTTGTGTTTTGGGCCCCTGGAAGCATGAAAATCACTTTAAACATGCTAATTTTAGCTCTAACACTGATGATCCACCTACAAATGTGAACTGACGTTCAAAAATAAAACATTTGAAAACGGACCATTTTCCACATTTCTGAAGCATGACGTAATGGGGGGTGTTATCTCTTTTGTCGAAAATCAGCCGTTTTTGCTCGAACATTAAATGCCTCCAAATGGTATTTAATTAACTTCCCGGGGTGAAGAAACCCTTTTTGAGAACTCAGAGTGAGTAAATTGGCCATTTTCATGCACTTTTAACCATTCCATAAATCTTGTGTTTTGGGCCCCTGGAAGCATGAAAATCACTTTAAACATGCTAATTTTAGCTCTAACACTGATGATCCACCTACAAATGTGAACTGACGTTCAAAAATAAAACATTTGAAAACGGACCATTTTCCACATTTCTGAAGCATGACGTAATGGGGGGGTGTTATCTCTTTTGTCGAAAATCAGCCGTTTTTGCTCGAACATTAAATGCCTCCAAATGGTATTTAATTAACTTCCCGAGCCCCTGGAAGCATGAAAATCACTTTAAACATGCTAATTTTAGCTCTAACACTGATGATCCACCTACAAATGTGAACTGACGTTCAAAAATAAAACATTTGAAAACGGACCATTTTCCACATTTCTGAAGCATGACGTAATGGGGGGGTGTTATCTCTTTTGTCGAAAATCAGCCGTTTTTGCTCGAACATTAAATGCCTCCAAATGGTATTTAATTAACTTCCCGAGCCCCTGGAAGCATGAAAATCACTTTAAACATGCTAATTTTAGCTCTAACACTGATGATCCACCTACAAATGTGAACTGACGTTCAAAAATAAAACATTTGAAAACGGACCATTTTCCACATTTCTGAAGCATGACGTAATGGGGGGGTGTTATCTCTTTTGTCGAAAATCAGCCGTTTTTGCTCGAACATTAAATGCCTCCAAATGGTATTTAATTAACTTCCCGAGCCCCTGGAAGCATGAAAATCACTTTAAACATGCTAATTTTAGCTCTAACACTGATGATCCACCTACAAATGTGAACTGACGTTCAAAAATAAAACATTTGAAAACGGACCATTTTCCACATTTCTGAAGCATGACGTAATGGGGGGGTGTTATCTCTTTTGTCGAAAATCAGCCGTTTTTGCTCGAACATTAAATGCCTCCAAATGGTATTTAATTAACTTCCCGAGCCCCTGGAAGCATGAAAATCACTTTAAACATGCTAATTTTAGCTCTAACACTGATGATCCACCTACAAATGTGAACTGACGTTCAAAAATAAAACATTTGAAAACGGACCATTTTCCACATTTCTGAAGCATGACGTAATGGGGGGGTGTTATCTCTTTTGTCGAAATCAGCTGTTTTTGCTCGAACATTAAATGCCTCCAAATGGTATTTAATTAACTTCCCGAGCCCCTGGAAGCATGAAAATCACTTTAAACATGCTAATTTTAGCTCTAACACTGATGATCCACCTACAAATGTGAACTGACGTTCAAAAATAAAACATTTGAAAACGGACCATTTTCCACATTTCTGAAGCATGACGTAATGGGGGGGTGTTATCTCTTTTGTCGAAAATCAGCCGTTTTTGCTCGAACATTAAATGCCTCCAAATGGTATTTAATTAACTTCCCGAGCCCCTGGAAGCATGAAAATCACTTTAAACATGCTAATTTTAGCTCTAACACTGATGATCCACCTACAAATGTGAACTGACGTTCAAAAATAAAACATTTGAAAACGGACCATTTTCCACATTTCTGAAGCATGACGTAATGGGGGGGTGTTATCTCTTTTGTCGAAAATCAGCTGTTTTTGCTCGAACATTAAATGCCTCCAAATGGTATTTAATTAACTTCCCGAGCCCCTGGAAGCATGAAAATCACTTTAAACATGCTAATTTTAGCTCTAACACTGATGATCCACCTACAAATGTGAACTGACGTTCAAAAATAAAACATTTGAAAACGGACCATTTTCCACATTTCTGAAGCATGACGTAATGGGGGGGTGTTATCTCTTTTGTCGAAAATCAGCCGTTTTTGCTCGAACATTAAATGCCTCCAAATGGTATTTAATTAACTTCCCGAGCCCCTGGAAGCATGAAAATCACTTTAAACATGCTAATTTTAGCTCTAACACTGATGATCCACCTACAAATGTGAACTGACGTTCAAAAATAAAACATTTGAAAACGGACCATTTTCCACATTTCTGAAGCATGACGTAATGGGGGGGGTGTTATCTCTTTTGTCGAAAATCAGCCGTTTTTGCTCGAACATTAAATGCCTCCAAATGGTATTTAATTAACTTCCCGAGCCCCTGGAAGCATGAAAATCACTTTAAACATGCTAATTTTAGCTCTAACACTGATGATCCACCTACAAATGTGAACTGACGTTCAAAAATAAAACATTTGAAAACGGACCATTTTCCACATTTCTGAAGCATGACGTAATGGGGGGTGTTATCTCTTTTGTTGAAAATCAGCCGTTTTTGCTCGAACATTAAATGCCTCCAAATGGTATTTAATTAACTTCCCGAGCCCCTGGAAGCATGAAAATCACTTTAAACATGCTAATTTTAGCTCTAACACTGATGATCCACCTACAAATGTGAACTGACGTTCAAAAATAAAACATTTGAAAACGGACCATTTTCCACATTTCTGAAGCATGACGTAATGGGGGGGTGTTATCTCTTTTGTCGAAAATCAGCCGTTTTTGCTCGAATATTAAATGCCTCCAAATGGTATTTAATTAACTTCCCGGGTGAAGAAACCCTTTTTGAGAACTCAGAGTGAGTAAATTGGCCATTTTCATGCACTTTTAACCATTCCATAAATCTTGTGTTTTGGGCCCCTGGAAGCATGAAAATCACTTTAAACATGCTAATTTTAGCTCTAACACTGATGATCCACCTACAAATGTGAACTGACGTTCAAAAATAAAACATTTGAAAACGGACCATTTTCCACATTTCTGAAGCATGACGTAATGGGGGGGTGTTATCTCTTTTGTCGAAAATCAGCCGTTTTTGCTCGAACATTAAATGCCTCCAAATGGTATTTAATTAACTTCCCGAGCCCCTGGAAGCATGAAAATCACTTTAAACATGCTAATTTTAGCTGTAACACTGATGATCCACCTACAAATGTGAACTGACGTTCAAAAATAAAACATTTGAAAACGGACCATTTTCCACATTTCTGAAGCATGACGTAATGGGGGGGTGTTATCTCTTTTGTCGAAAATCAGCCGTTTTTGCTCGAACATTAAATGCCTCCAAATGGTATTTAATTAACTTCCCGAGCCCCTGGAAGCATGAAAATCACTTTAAACATGCTAATTTTAGCTCTAACACTGATGATCCACCTACAAATGTGAACTGACGTTCAAAAATAAAACATTTGAAAACGGACCATTTTCCACATTTCTGAAGCATGACGTAATGGGGGGGTGTTATCTCTTTTGTCGAAAATCAGCCGTTTTTGCTCGAACATTAAATGCCTCCAAATGGTATTTAATTAACTTCCCAGGGTGAAGAAACCCTTTTTGAGAACTCAGAGTGAGTAAATTGGCCATTTTCATGCACTTTTAACCATTCCATAAATCTTGTGTTTTGGGCCCCTGGAAGCATGAAAATCACTTTAAACATGCTAATTTTAGCTCTAACACTGATGATCCACCTACAAATGTGAACTGACGTTCAAAAATAAAACATTTGAAAACGGACCATTTTCCACATTTCTGAAGCATGACGTAATGGGGGGGTGTTATCTCTTTTGTCGAAAATCAGCCGTTTTTGCTCGAACATTAAATGCCTCCAAATGGTATTTAATTAACTTCCCGAGCCCCTGGAAGCATGAAAATCACTTTAAACATGCTAATTTTAGCTCTAACACTGATGATCCACCTACAAATGTGAACTGACGTTCAAAAATAAAACATTTGAAAACGGACCATTTTCCACATTTCTGAAGCATGACGTAATGGGGGGGTGTTATCTCTTTTGTCGAAAATCAGCCGTTTTTGCTCGAACATTAAATGCCTCCAAATGGTATTTAATTAACTTCCCGGGGTGAAGAAACCCTTTTTGAGAACTCAGAGTGAGTAAATTGGCCATTTTCATGCACTTTTAACCATTCCATAAATCTTGTGTTTTGGGCCCCCTGGAAGCATGAAAATCACTTTAAACATGCTAATTTTAGCTCTAACACTGATGATCCACCTACAAATGTGAACTGACGTTCAAAAATAAAACATTTGAAAACGGACCATTTTCCACATTTCTGAAGCATGACGTAATGGGGGGTGTTATCTCTTTTGTCGAAAATCAGCCGTTTTTGCTCGAACATTAAATGCCTCCAAATGGTATTTAATTAACTTCCCGGGGTGAAGAAACCCTTTTTGAGAACTCAGAGTGAGTAAATTGGCCATTTTCATGCACTTTTAACCATTCCATAAATCTTGTGTTTTGGGCCCCTGGAAGCATGAAAATCACTTTAAACATGCTAATTTTAGCTCTAACACTGATGATCCACCTACAAATGTGAACTGACGTTCAAAAATAAAACATTTGAAAACGGACCATTTTCCACATTTCTGAAGCATGACGTAATGGGGGGGTGTTATCTCTTTTGTCGAAAATCAGCCGTTTTTGCTCGAACATTAAATGCCTCCAAATGGTATTTAATTAACTTCCCGAGCCCCTGGAAGCATGAAAATCACTTTAAACATGCTAATTTTAGCTCTAACACTGATGATCCACCTACAAATGTGAACTGACGTTCAAAAATAAAACATTTGAAAACGGACCATTTTCCACATTTCTGAAGCATGACGTAATGGGGGGGTGTTATCTCTTTTGTCGAAAATCAGCCGTTTTTGCTCGAACATTAAATGCCTCCAAATGGTATTTAATTAACTTCCCGAGCCCCTGGAAGCATGAAAATCACTTTAAACATGCTAATTTTAGCTCTAACACTGATGATCCACCTACAAATGTGAACTGACGTTCAAAAATAAAACATTTGAAAACGGACCATTTTCCACATTTCTGAAGCATGACGTAATGGGGGGTGTTATCTCTTTTGTCGAAAATCAGCCGTTTTTGCTCGAACATTAAATGCCTCCAAATGGTATTTAATTAACTTCCCGAGCCCCTGGAAGCATGAAAATCACTTTAAACATGCTAATTTTAGCTCTAACACTGATGATCCACCTACAAATGTGAACTGACGTTCAAAAATAAAACATTTGAAAACGGACCATTTTCCACATTTCTGAAGCATGACGTAATGGGGGGGTGTTATCTCTTTTGTCGAAAATCAGCCGTTTTTGCTCGAACATTAAATGCCTCCAAATGGTATTTAATTAACTTCCCGAGCCCCTGGAAGCATGAAAATCACTTTAAACATGCTAATTTTAGCTCTAACACTGATGATCCACCTACAAATGTGAACTGACGTTCAAAAATAAAACATTTGAAAACGGACCATTTTCCACATTTCTGAAGCATGACGTAATGGGGGGGTGTTATCTCTTTTGTCGAAAATCAGCCGTTTTTGCTCGAATATTAAATGCCTCCAAATGGTATTTAATTAACTTCCCGGGGTGAAGAAACCCTTTTTGAGAACTCAGAGTGAGTAAATTGGCCATTTTCATGCACTTTTAACCATTCCATAAATCTTGTGTTTTGGGCCCCTGGAAGCATGAAAATCACTTTAAACATGCTAATTTTAGCTCTAACACTGATGATCCACCTACAAATGTGAACTGACGTTCAAAAATAAAACATTTGAAAACGGACCATTTTCCACATTTCTGAAGCATGACGTAATGGGGGGGTGTTATCTCTTTTGTCGAAAATCAGCCGTTTTTGCTCGAATATTAAATGCCTCCAAATGGTATTTAATTAACTTCCCGGGGTGAAGAAACCCTTTTTGAGAACTCAGAGTGAGTAAATTGGCCATTTTCATGCACTTTTAACCATTCCATAAATCTTGTGTTTTGGGCCCCTGGAAGCATGAAAATCACTTTAAACATGCTAATTTTAGCTCTAACACTGATGATCCACCTACAAATGTGAACTGACGTTCAAAAATAAAACATTTGAAAACGGACCATTTTCCACATTTCTGAAGCATGACGTAATGGGGGGGTGTTATCTCTTTTGTCGAAAATCAGCCGTTTTTGCTCGAACATTAAATGCCTCCAAATGGTATTTAATTAACTTCCCGAGCCCCTGGAAGCATGAAAATCACTTTAAACATGCTAATTTTAGCTGTAACACTGATGATCCACCTACAAATGTGAACTGACGTTCAAAAATAAAACATTTGAAAACGGACCATTTTCCACATTTCTGAAGCATGACGTAATGGGGGGGTGTTATCTCTTTTGTCGAAAATCAGCCGTTTTTGCTCGAACATTAAATGCCTCCAAATGGTATTTAATTAACTTCCCGAGCCCCTGGAAGCATGAAAATCACTTTAAACATGCTAATTTTAGCTCTAACACTGATGATCCACCTACAAATGTGAACTGACGTTCAAAAATAAAACATTTGAAAACGGACCATTTTCCACATTTCTGAAGCATGACGTAATGGGGGGGTGTTATCTCTTTTGTCGAAAATCAGCCGTTTTTGCTCGAACATTAAATGCCTCCAAATGGTATTTAATTAACTTCCCGGGGTGAAGAAACCCTTTTTGAGAACTCAGAGTGAGTAAATTGGCCATTTTCATGCACTTTTAACCATTCCATAAATCTTGTGTTTTGGGCCCCTGGAAGCATGAAAATCACTTTAAACATGCTAATTTTAGCTCTAACACTGATGATCCACCTACAAATGTGAACTGACGTTCAAAAATAAAACATTTGAAAACGGACCATTTTCCACATTTCTGAAGCATGACGTAATGGGGGGGTGTTATCTCTTTTGTCGAAAATCAGCCGTTTTTGCTCGAACATTAAATGCCTCCAAATGGTATTTAATTAACTTCCCGAGCCCCTGGAAGCATGAAAATCACTTTAAACATGCTAATTTTAGCTCTAAC
>NW_028243307.1:0-6000 GCF_964263255.1 Lissotriton vulgaris | reverse complement strand
GTGGAGTGCAAATAAATGATGGATTTAGGCCCAGATCCTTGTATTGGGGTGAATGTATGACATTGTTCTACATTCTGTCCATCAACTGTGTTTTTTGCAATTTTCACCCCGAGTGTGCTGGGTATACTCAGACCTGAGTCCCAGGCTCTCCACACCACTGGAGTCAAGCTATCCAGGCTGATGAAGGCTGATAGCCAGAAACCGGTCCTTGGATGCTTGATTCCGGTCTGGGAAAGACATGGCTTGGTAGTTCGGACTGGACTGTTCCCATGAGGCACAGGGTCAGAGCTGATTTGCATATAGCCAGTGTCTAACCCAGGGTGGTGTGGAGTGCAAAGAAATGATGGATTTAGGCCCAGATCCTTGTACTGCGGTGAATGTATGACATTGTTCTACATTCTGTCCATCAACTGTGTTTTTTGCAATTTTCACCCCGAGTGTGCTGGGTATACTCAGACGTGAGTCCCAGGCTCTCCACACCACTGGAGTCAAGCTATCCAGGCTGATAGCCAGAAACCGGTCCTTGTATGCTTGATTCTGGTCTGGGAAAGACATGGCTTGGTAGTTCGGACTGGACTGTTCCCATGAGGCACAGGGTCAGAGCTGATTTGCATATAGCCAGTGTCTAACCCAGGGTGGTGTGGAGTGCAAAAAAATGATGGATTTAGACCCAGATCCTTGTACTGGGGTGAATGTATGACATTGTTCTACATTCTGTCCATCAACTGTGTTTTTTGCAATTTTCACCCCGAGTGTTCTGGGTATACTCAGACGTGAGTCCCAGGCTCTCCACACCACTGGAGTCAAGCTATCCAGGCTGATGAAGGCTGATAGCCAGAAACCGGTCCTTGTATGCTTGATTCCGGTCTCGGAAAGACATGGCTTGGTAGTTCGGACTGGACTGTTCCCATGAGGCACAGGGTCAGAGCTGATTTGCATATAGCCAGTGTCTAACCCAGGGTGGTGTGGAGTGCAAAAAAATGATGGATTTAGACCCAGATCCTTGTACTGGGGTGAATGTATGACATTGTTCTACATTCTGTCCATCAACTGTGTTTTTTGCAATTTTCACCCCAAGTGTGCTGGGTATTCTCAGACGTGAGTCCCAGGCTCTCCACACCACTGGAGTCAAGCTATCCAGGCTGATGAAGGCTGATAGCCTGAAACCGGTCCTTGGATGCTTGATTCCGGTCTGGGAAAGACATGGCTTGGTAGTTCGGACTGGACTGTTCCCATGAGGCAAAGGGTCAGAGCTGATTTGCATATAGCCAGTGTCTAACCCAGGGTGGAGTGGAGTGCAAACAAATGATGGATTTAGGCCCAGATCCTTGTACTGGGGTGAATGTATGACATTGTTCTACATTCTGTCCATCAACTGTGTTTTTTGCAATTTTCACCCCGAGTGAGATGGGTATACTCAGACGTGAGTCCCAGGCTCTCCACACCACTGGAGTCAAGCTATCCAGGCTGATGAAGGCTGATAGCCAGAAACCGGTCCTTGGATGCTTGATTCCGGTCTGGGAAAGACATGGGTTGGTAGTTTGGACTGGAGCTGTTCCCATGAGGCACAGGGTCAGAGCTGATTTGCATATAGCAAGTGTCTAACCCAGGGTGGTGTGGAGTGCAAATAAATGATGGATTTAGGCCCAGATCCTTGTACTGGGGTGAATGTATGACATTGTTCTACATTCTGTCCATCAACTGTGTTTTTTGCAATTTTCACCCCGAGTGTGCTGGGTATACTCAGACGTGAGTCCCAGGCTCTCCACACCACTGGAGTCAAGCTATCCAGGCTGATAAAGGCTGATAGCCAGAAACCGGACCTTGGATGCTTGATTCCGGTCTGGGAAAGACATGGCTTGGTAGTTCGGACTGGACTGTTCCCATGAGGCACAGGGTCAGAGCTGATTTGCATATAGCCAGTGTTTAACCCAGGGTGGTGTGGAGTGCAAAAAAATGATGGATTTAGGCCCAGATCCTTGTACTGGGGTGAATGTATGACATTGTTCTACATTCTGTCCATCTACTGTGTTTTTTGCAATTTTCACCCCGAGTGTGCTGGGTATACTCTGACCTGAGTCCCAGGCTCTCCACACCACTGGAGTCAAGCTATCCAGGCTGATGCAGGCTGATAGCCAGAAACCGGTCCTTGGATGCTTGATTCCGGTCTGGGAAAGACATGGCTTGGTAGTTCGGACTGGACTGTTCCCATGAGGCACAGGGTCAGAGCTGATTTGCATATAGCCAGTGTCTAACCCAGGGTGGTGTGGAGTGCAAAAAAATGATGGATTTAGGCCCAGATCCTTGTACTGGGGTGAATGTATGACATTGTTCTACATTCTGTCCATCAACTGTGTTTTTTGCAATTTTCACCCCGAGTTTGCTGGGTATACTCAGACGTGAGTCCCAGGCTCTCCACACCACTGGAGTCAAGCTATCCAGGCTGATGAAGGCTGATAGCCAGAAACCGGTCCTTGGATGCTTGATTCCGGTCTGGGAAAGACATGCTTGGTAGTTCGGACTGGACTGTTCCCATGAGGTACAGGGTCAGAGCTGATTTGCATATAGCCAGTGTCTAACCCAGGGTGGTATGGAGTGCAAATAAATGATGGATTTAGGCCCAGATCCTTGTATTGGGGTGAATGTATGACATTGTTCTACATTCTGTCCATCAACTGTGTTTTTTGCAATTTTCACCCCGAGTGTGCTGGGTATACTCAGACCTGAGTCCCAGGCTCTCCACACCACTGGAGTCAAGCTATCCAGGCTGATGAAGGCTGATAGCCAGAAACCGGTCCTTGGATGCTTGATTCCGGTCTGGGAAAGACATGGCTTGGTAGTTCTGACTGGACTGTTCCCATGAGGCACAGGGTCAGAGCTGATTTGCATATAGCCAGTGTCTAACCCAGGGTGGTGTGGAGTGCAAAGAAATGATGGATTTAGGCCCAGATCCTTGTACTGGGGTGAATGTATGACATTGTTCTACATTCTGTCCATCCACTGTGTTTTTTGCAATTTTCACCCCGAGTGTGCTGGATATACTCAGACGTGAGTCCCAGGCTCTCCACACCACTGGAGTCAAGCTTTCCAGGCTGATGAAGGCTGATAGCCAGAAACCGGTCCTTGGATGCTTGATTCCGGTCTGGGAAAGACATGGCTTGGTAGTTCGGACTGGACTGTTCCCATGAGGCACAGGGTCAGAGCTGATTTGCATATAGCCAGTGTCTAACCCAGGGTGGTGTGGAGTGCAAAAAAATTATGGATTGAGGCCCAGATCCTTGTACTGGGGTGAATGTATGACATTGTTCTACATTCTGTCCATCAACTGTGTTTTTTGCAATTTTCACCCCGAGTGTGCTGGGTATACTCAGACGTGAGTCCCAGGCTCTCCACACCACTGGAGTCAAGCTATCCAGGCTGATGAAGGCTGATAGCCAGAAACCGGTCCTTGGATGCTTGATTCCGGTCTGGGAAAGACATGGCTTGGTAGTTCGGACTGGACTGTTCCCATGAGGCACAGGGTCAGAGCTGATTTGCATATAGTCAGTGTCTAACCCAGGGTGGTGTGGAGTGCAAAAAAATGATGGATTTAGGCCCAGATCCTTGTACTGGGGTGAATGTATGACATTGTTCTACATTCTGTCCATCAACTGTGTTTTTTACATAATTCTACTACACATAACTCCACTCAACATCACACAGTTCCTGGCCACACAATTCCACAAGAAATAATTCTAATCCAAACACATACTTCTACTCCACTCCACAACACATACATCCACTACACTCCATTACACATGGCTAAAAGACATCATTGTTAGCTCTCGGATTCCCAAGACCTATTGGCTGTGACAATGCTTGTTTCATAATGTGCTATGTCTGCCCACATATGTCAAAAACGACCTCCTTTGTACCAGGATCAGCATTTTGCCACAGGTGTTCTCTTACGCCAAAAATTGCATACTTATACCAGAGCCAGAATTTTGCAAATAATGCCTTTCATTTACCATGGCTGACCATTATGTCAAATATTAGCTCAGTATGTCGGGCAAGCATTTTGTAACAGTTGCCCCTCTCATATGACATAGTTGTCCACCTTCATGACAGTAATTACCTTCAATGTGCTAATGCCAACTTTTTACCATGGTTGCCCCATTACAAGAGTTTCATCAAATATGCCAGCTGCAGAATTTTTCCACTGTTGCTCTACGTGACAAGAATTAACAGCATCGCTGCGGCAGCTTTTCCCGCTGTGTGCGGCAAATTTGAAAAAGCCGCGTTACATGACGAGCTCAGCTCGTCATCCGCACACGACCACCGTGGCTGATGATGAGCTGAGCCCGTCATCAGCGGCGAAGAGGTTAATTCTAGTTTGCCGGTACCTGTATTTTACCATAATGCCAAGGACTTTCTCTAGTACTAACTAGCTCTAGCATGCCAGTACCAGTATGTTGCCACTATGCCAAGAATGAACCCCAGTATGCCAATATTTTGTCACAGGGCCTGTCATACTAAGGATTGTCAGCACCAGTATTTTGCCATGGGTGCATCCTTAAGACAAGAATTACCTTCAGTATGCCAGGTCAAACGGCAGACTCACAAGTATGATGCCATATTCTCCCTCATGCTCACTTAGATTCACTTACACTTATACTCACACAGTTTTACTTAATAATTTTCACTTAATTGCACTCATTCATTGTCACTCACTCTCACTCTCACTTCCACATGCTTACTCATTCAACTTCACTGGTACTCAATTTCACTCTTATTCTGACCTAGTCATAGTTTCTGATTCACACTTGAACTGCTTGAATTAATCTGAGCCACTGGTAATCACTCTAGGCCACATCCCAATCCATCGTTATTCTGCACACGATGCCACTTCAGTATTGACCTAGCCATATGCAAATCAGTCTTAACCTTGCTCCAGTGGGAACAGTCCAGTCCAAACTGCAAAGCCAGGTCCTCCAAGATACATTTAAGACTTCCCCCAGTTTATCTGTATATTCGACAACCCACCATAACATATTATTTTATGAATAACAGCTTCTAGGTTGGCCTTGAAATTCCTCACAAGCATAATGTCATCTGCATAGAGCAAATGTCATCTCCATAGAGCAAAAGTAATACTCATTTCATGCCTCTTTATAAATGGATCTATCTAAGCCAGGAAGCCAGTGGCTTCATGGCAAAAGAAAAGAGTAGGAGTGAAAATGGACACCATTGCCTAGTTCCTCCCTTGTTGGCAGATGCTCTGGATGTATAGCCATTGATGCACTCTCGGGCCATAGCGTCCATATAAAGTAGTTTGATTGGTCGTAGAATATTGCGGCCCACCCCAATTCCAAGAAGCACCGCAAATAGGAAAGCCCATTCCAGAAAATCAAAGGGCTTCTTAGCATCAAGAAACACCAACACAGTCTAAATAGCTGATTACATTTGATGTATTACGTCAAGTAACGTTATAATGCTACTAGAGGTCACTCTGCCTGGGACAAAGCTAGATTGTTCAGACAGGATCAATTTCTCCATTAGTGGATTTTTCCTATTAGCAACAACCTCAGCAAAAATGTTATTGTCTATATTCAGAAGGGATAGGAGGCTATAGGCCTTACGGTCCTTCTCATCTTTTCAAGGTTGTAATATTGTGATAATTACAGCTTCTCTAGTGGTTCCAGGGAGTTACCTGTCACAAAGCCTACCTGATACAAGTCAGCTAGAACGGGCTAGCTGGATGCTCCTTCAGGCCCTATAGGCCTGTGCTTGGTCTCCACCCAGCTGTCTAAGAGTGGAAAGCTTCAAAGTATGCATGTCACTTTGGTCGGCACTAGGTAGCCGGCCAAAATAGCATGTGCACTTTGGAGCATCTTGCCAGCCACTGCTCCCATACTCTGTTGCCAATCGGCTGCCTAGGAGTACACACCCCCTTGTCTCCCGGCCAGTGACAGGCTGAGGGCTGTGGCATGCTGCTTGAAACATAAATGGGCAATGAAATAA